>NW_028321902.1:5753695-6056521 GCF_036245765.1 Copidosoma floridanum | reverse complement strand
GCATTCGTGCGCGTGTCCATTATTCTCCCAAAATTCTAGCTTTTTTGGACTTTTGGGCTCTCTGTGATTGGCACGAGCGCGTTTTCACGTCGACTTACTAAAAATTAAAAAAAATTAAAAAATCTCCCCACGAACGTTGCAGTTGAAAAGGACGAAAAATCAAAGAAAAAATGTATATATGTATAGAAACATGCCCCCGTGTCGGGACACTTTTTGTACCGCATTTGCCTTGCTAATTTGATTGCGACTTTTAAGTACTCCGAAGTTTCGTGCATCCCGTATAGTCCCGAATTGAAAACGTTTTTACGAGCAGAATCAATTTTTTTTTTTTCCACCCCTCGTCGTAGTTGCATTGTGCTCCAACATCCCTGACATTATTAATTTACGAAACCACGTGAATAAAAATGACCCAACTCAAGTGTGCAATTACCCGCAGAAATAAAACTCATATCTGTTATACATCAGATACAGTATGCAAAACTCGTTTTTGTCTTTTTTTTTGTTTCCTCTCTTTATGATCGATTAATTTCTGTAGCACAAAAAACACAGTACTAGTATACGTATACATAGGAGTGTATGCGTATACCTACGCACAAGTGGGCTATGGAAATAGCGATCGTGCAGTGGAGGCATGTATAGAAGCCAATTGACTGCAAAGCGATTCTGAAAATATTGGATGAGAGGGGGAGTAGTGCAGGGGCTGGCAAACAAGAACGAGAAAATTCATCAATTTACGATCACCCGACCGACGGCTGCATGTGTAAATATAAACTGTAGTTTTTTTTTTTTTATTTCACCTCTCTACTTTTCGAATTAAAGGTAAAAAAACGGATTACTCGGTGGCCACTTTTGTTGACTTTTTCGCCTCCCCTCACCAATTCCGCTTCGACGCCCATTTGGACCAAAAGTGGCTTTACCTACCAATCGTCGGTGGCACTTCATTTTTAATTAACCAATCAATATTGCCAAGCGAAATTTCTCGTTTCGACAATACTCGCCGATGGCCTACTTTTTCCCCCAGACGCCTCTCTTGGCCCGTAAACTCTACTCCATAGGGATGTGGTACACGTAGTCGATAGTTTGCCAGTTTGAAGCCTCAAAAGCCACGGAAGGGCCCCGATATCCTCAAATTCGCGAGTCTTGGACTCTGGACGGGAAACCGCGGCCTCCGGCACATTTGCTGCTGCTAATCACTTTCTAATAAAGCAATTACGCGCACAGACTTCAAAGCTAGCCCCCTATCCTGGAGGAACCAGGTACTGAGATAACAAACAGAAATCGATAAAATCGTCAAGGTAAACTAAATTTGGTGATAACGTGGTTTGTGATTTAGCTTCGACTTTCACGGCTATAGACATTAATTTACGCAAAAAACAATTCATTAATTGATACGTTTTTAAGTAATAAACATGGTTCAGATGTAATTTTATTCAGTATAATAAAAGTGAGTTATGTGGGTCAAATGGTAAAGAGGACATACGAGCGACAGTGTCTATCAGTTGAGGGTCAAGTTTGGTCTCTTTGATCATGATTCGAATGAGAACTATCGTGATGATTCCCTATCACATAGGTGTATATAGAAAATATACATTATATTTAATTAATCAGCATTTCACTCATACATTTCTTCAACAAATTTTTCTTATAATATTTTAATAAACAGTATTTTTTATGTGGCTATTGTTTGTAAAGTTATGAGTGTTCAAACTTGATAAATAGTATTACTATTTTTTATAATGTTCATATACTCCAGTATTTGTCAATCGGTAATATTGTGATTTCAATGACTTTTGTATGAAACCTTGCAGTGAGTATTGCCTATTTATGCTGTTGATGAGTTTCCCCAAAAATCTCGACATATTTCAAGATTTATGTTTTTTTAGCAGTCCGAGGGAGAAAAACATAAATACCCGATAGAGAGAGAAAAGAACGTACAGAATGAACTTTCGTCATCCTCCGGATAAGCAGAGATAGCACCTGTATTTCTTTTCTTACATTTACCCCCAAAGTAATATTCTTCTCTCTCGCTACTATTTAGTTCCAAACTCACTCACTTGTGGGAACGAAATAAGACACATGTCAAACTACTGGATGTATTAACTCACAAGAAAGCCAACAATGGGGAAACATCGATTCGGAGATTATTACGCATCGCCCAGGAATATATGTGGCAGTAGTAATGACACTTTCATCTAAGCTCAAGCGGAGTTACCGCTAGAATCCAGCGATCGTGAAGCAAAATGTGTATAGTTACTTTTTTCGCAGGGGGAAAAGGAGATCCTTACTAAAGTGATGTCTATCTTTTCGTCTCATCACAATTGTACCGTAGAAACGTCTTCCATAATCACAAAACTTTTAGGAACAGTATACTTCGTTTCCCACCCACTTGGGGCTGCATCTGGGTAAATCAAAGTGACGCTTATGGTTGTTAGCTCAGTCCACGTGCAGCTCTTAAAATTACCGCCCCTCACGGATCGGCGATTCGTTTGTCCTCCCACGTTTTAAATCAAAGACAGTAGTGGAGAAGAAGGGAAGCAGCTTCTCGAAAGTAGAACATAGATCTCGAAAAATACTTAAAGTACCATAAATCTCGTCAAGCATATTTATGAAGGCAAAAAAATGCAAAGTTTGCAGGTGCAAGAAAACTTGCTGCTGGACACGCGTTGGTGGAAAAGTTCGTCAATATGAAGGGAAAGGAGGAAAAGCCGCTTTTCGCGAAATCGATCGCTGCGACCATTGTACCTCATCCCACTCAGCTTTTACCATTTCCTGATCCTCTTTTCGCGTTTCTGTTTTTGTTGAGCAGCTTGGCTCTACTTCGCACCTTCCAAGTCTTTTTTTTTTTTTTTTTTTTTTTTTTTTTTTCAATTGAAATTAAAACAGATGAGCTGCACTGGAATTCATAAAGAAACTTATAAGTCATCATTGTCCTCTAGAATTAACGAGTTTACAGTTTGATGGGCCAAGAGATTAATTGAAGTTCCCAACTCAATTACCATCGCCCTACTTTAAATAAATGGATACTGATTGTTCCCCGCTTCATTTACTTTTTTATTTATCTTTTCGTACAATATCTTGAATTGTAGTTATTTATTTATAAGCACAAAAATAAAAAGAAAAAATAACTTTAACGCAAATCAATGAGAAGGCTGTCCCCTGAGAACGGGAAAAACAAAAAAAGGAACTATAAGAAAAAACGCGGTGATTACAGCAGTCGAAGGAACGTACGAAATAAATCGAGAGCAGCCGATAAGCGAGAGAGTCATAGTGGAGACATTTTTTTCCGGGGGGATGAAGCACAAAAGTCGTGGAGGTAAGAAGCACACGTGGATTCTCATCCCATAGATTGTGGGGAAAAAGAAGAATCGGTCGTTGCCACAGTGATCTTCTGTTTCTACAGAAGAAGATGGAGATTCCTCCCTCCCGTTTGCTTCCAAACGATATCATCGCCGAATAACTAAACCCCTTTTTCCTTCTAATGTTTGCTCAACCGAAGAAGAAATAAGAAAAAGTCTCGTCAATCGACGAAGCCACAGAAAGTATAACATAGTGGCAGAGGCAGCTGGTACTTTGGTAGGGAATATATACTTGAAGAAAGAAGTTCAGTCGAAAAGTTGCGCTACCTAAACTTGGTGTCGGTGCATCTCCACATATACAGTTGTACAGTCTTTCAAGACTCCTTGGTGGCTCCACATCCAAAGATGTTAGATTCTCAATTTTGAGACTCTGCATCGCAAAGCCAAGAAAGTTCGTATTCATTTCTTCGAATAAAAATTTTGCTATAAGATCGTGTGAAAGTTTTTCTCTATGTACAATGATGACTTTACCATTGGCTATGTTCAGATATAAGGGTATGCAAATTACGTGCCTTAAACCCCCAAAAAGTCAAATGCACCGTAAAACAGTTTAAAAACGAGGATAAAAAAGGAAAGCAGGATAATCTGAAGGCACACGACGATAGGGAAGTAGAGGATATCGAAATGCAAAATGTGGAGAAGGGTCATTATGATAGTTGATGGGCTTGGAACAGTGAAATCAGTGGAGCAACCCGGCAAAGGGAGGAAAGGGGAAGTAACACAATACAGCTAGGAGAAATAAGGATGGTAAGGAAAGAGAGAGAGAGAATTTACCTTTTTGCAAAGAGGTTACATGAAAATGAATGAAAAGTCACGAAAGAGAACCAACAGCAAAAGAGGGACATGGATCGATGCTCGGGAATGCGGATACAGAAGGTGGGGAGGCGTATGTGGTGGCACCTCCGTTGGCCCAATGCCAGATGTGTGCCTATGTACCCCTTCTCACCCCCACATCATCTGCTTATCGCATATCTATGTGGAACACCTGCCACGAGGCAGTGCGCAGTTGACGTCCCACACCATCTTCCGAGGGTCCCGCGCTTGATTTGTGCCATCGACCAAACTATTTATTTGCATCCAAATGTTTATAATCCTAAGGAGCTCATTGAGTTTATTTTATTGTCTTCTTGGGCTGTACAATCTCAAGTTATCATGAGCCAAATTAATCATAGTTCAAGGAGTTTCCCTCCAAGAGGAGAAGACACGACAAACCTGCCATTGACACTTGCAGCCATTACGAGAAAGGAGCCATTACCGAAGTGGTAACGTGTAATGTGGAAGCACCCGTTCTTCGAGATCTGTACCTTTTGCGCCGCCCAACTACCTATCACATCGTCCCAAGGACCAAGAACTTGAAAGTTACCAAGATCAGAGGAGATCAACTGGATAAATAAAGTGTAACTTCCCAACAACTTGACCATCTTCGTAATTTTATATTTGAGAGATATATGCCATGTATAAGTGAAAATCATTTTCAATTGCACAACCGGACTGAGCGGATATCATCAAGATCTGCATAACATAGGAGCTGGAAGGGATTGGGGTTGGGGGAGTTGGTGGATTATCCGAAAAGCACAGAGGCTGGACCAAATACCGAATTCGAATTGGAGTTTCCAAAACTGCCGTCGATAATCCAATAAAATCTCTTCTCTCTTTTTCCGAGGACATTTCAAAGTTGATTATTCACAATCCACGGATCAGTGACACCGGATTTTTAGCCATTTTAAATTCATTGAATTTCGATCCATGTCCTTGTACCTGTACATGTACACCCACAACCAGACTCGAAAAAGCTTTGCCACAAATCTAGTCGGTGATCCAAAACCCAATGGTTGTATCGTATTGTTGAACTCAGATTGAAAAAAAAAACGAAATACTGCAGAGTTCATTTATAGTAAATCCAATTTTTACTAGAGAAAAATAAGAGGAGAAGTGAATGTAGAAGTGCATAAGATATTCTTTAGAGTAATTTCCATGTCCGAGAATAGGAGTTAATTAGGTACACATTCGGGAATAGTACACGAGTCTCGCATGTCCAGCGTAACATGGACTGTCCTACTCTTCCTCTTCCGCTATGCTTCCATCACATACCATCGACGCATTTGATAAGAGGAAGCCATCGATCGACGTACAGATGGGGTATTTCGAGGACAAGTCTCTCTTCTCTGGTACTTTGGGGGACATATCCCAGAGCCTCTAATGAGCTTTTGAGTAGAGAATCCCTCAGTCTCGAGATATTTCGGATTTGGAAATTCCCCACGACAACGGCAACGTCGACTGAGATGATTGAAATTTGCTGTATACTATACGATGAATGCAATTAGACGCTCGGAAATTAATGAGCATAAAGAAATTTTCATCGATCGATTGTAAAGTGAACGTTTGACCTACATCTTTCCCTTCGTATCAGTACTTCATCATCCAAAATTTCTAGGGACCTAAAGGATTTTGTTTTACATTTCTATTAGTACCTCTGTTAATTTAATTAATGAAAACGGCACTCATCCAACAGTGCCAAACGTTTTAGAATTATTATAAAAATATTGTAGTATAGACAAAGAAACATTTCTACAACATTCTTAATTATGTTTATAATAAATATCATTAATAATGTCATAAAAGCATCGGATACTTAAGATGTTTAAGATGCATATTCAAAACATTATTAATAGCTTTTTAGTCCAATTTCTTCGTCTATAATAAATTTTTTTAAAGATGTTACTTAAACATCTGGTTCTACTTCTCTATTTTTCATTTTTGATGCAATCTTTGGCTCCTTAATATTGACAATTACCAGATAATTCTACATTCTCCCTAGAAAGTTTTTTACAAGTTTAAAGTTGACTACAACGTTTACTCTCGTTTACATCATCTTTTGAGGCGGAGCAGCTCGTTAAAATCAGCATTAAACTAAAATTTCAAAAATTTCCATGAATTTCCAAAAACGGAGAGGAAAAGCAAACTCGAGCTGAAATGATTCATTGACTCAGAGAATAATACCAAGTTCTCAAGAAACAGTAAACTTTCCTCGGTTTCCTACCGTAGAAGAGAGAAAATTTTCAACCCCTAGAACGAAAAGTCCATATCGTTTTTCCATCGATATTATAACATTATTTCCGCTTCTTCTACCCACTCCTTCACCAGAACTTCAACAATCTGATCTGAAAAATAATAAGAAGAAAAAAGAATAGGAACATCTTCCTCTTCTTCTGCCGAGCAGATTATTTCCTCGGATTTTCCGAAACGTCGACGCGGCTTATGGATGATCGCGGCGACAGAGTCCCCCCGGAAAGTTAATTAAGCCCACCTCGCCAATAAACTTCGTAACCGGCCATGGCACCATCGCCGTAGCGATCGAATGGGCCACTCTTTTCTTCCATTCGAGAGAAAAGTTTTCCAGCTCCTCCTTTTGTTCGTCCCAGCCGCGTCTTCCTCCTTTGGCTCCGCAGAATTTGGCTGGATAATTTTTTGCATCTCTAATTAGCTGCCCCCATTGTGCGCTCCTATATTACAACATGAATATGCACCACCAGCTCATGGAACGTCCCTTTTCTGTATAGTCATTTTGTAAACGTTTAGAGGAAGAGCTACTATCTCCACGAGCTCGACCATACGATTGTGGAGGAGCGACAGTAGAGGCATAAATTATTGCCACAGCAAAGCGTCTTTTCGCTCGTGCCTTTGAGGGAGTCCCGATCGATGGACTGAGTAAACCTTGTCCTGCGAAATGTTTACTTGGGCAACTCTTCGGGAAGTTCCCGACTCTCGACTGTCCTCTTGTACTCACTACAGGCCATACCAGCTCCACTTTCTGGCACAAATGTTTGGGCGTGTGTGTAAGTTCGGGTTGG
Organism: Copidosoma floridanum; assembly: GCF_036245765.1. Classification (NCBI taxonomy): domain Eukaryota; kingdom Metazoa; phylum Arthropoda; class Insecta; order Hymenoptera; family Encyrtidae; genus Copidosoma; species Copidosoma floridanum. The sequence goes on along the minus strand of NW_028321902.1, from coordinate 6,049,314 downwards.
CCATCTGCGAAGGGAAACAAACTTCTTTGGCTGGAAAGTGTCTTTTCAATTGAGAAACAGACAAATATTTTCACAGACAGGAAATGATGATGAATTGATGATTTTCAATCTAGTGGGTGTTTGTTTAAGAACAAAAAATAAAATAAAAAATCGGCAGGAGGTACCCTTCAATGGTTGAATTTCACTCGAATCGTGCCATTTGGAGATTGTAGGTACAGCAATTGGTGTTTGGGCAAGTACGAAGCAATCTAGTCGAAAAAACTGTTCCTGAAGCGAAAAAAGCTTATTTAGCCTCGGGGCGATAATCGTCCCCTTCTTTCTCTCTTTTTTTTCTCTATTTTACAGTGCACCGCGTGCCAGTGAAATTGAATGAAAATTACCAAGTGAAAAGGAGAAAGAGAAAACACCGAAATGATAGCTTCTACAAATTTTACTGGGGAATTCGCGGAAAAGGTTTTTTTTACTCCCTCCCTTACCCTCAGCTTAGTCCTATGCACAATATTTACACCTTACATACGTGCATAGATAAAACTGCAGATCCTGAACATTTCAATTTATGTCTCTATGCACTCGTTTTTCGGACTAGAAATTCAACGATCCCATACACAGCAGACATTTTGTGGCTTACGTACCATAAGTATAGGGGTAGGCATTATTTTGAAAATTTTAGATTTCGAACAGGGTGTTTGAACTATTGTAGCTGTTATATTTAATTAAATAATCTCTAAAATACTCGTAGCAGTGGCTTGAAAAAAAAAAAAAAAATTGCTACATATCGTAAGCAATTGTATTTAGTCGGAAAACTGATTTTAAGTTTTTTCAAACGTGTTATATTTTCCATTCATTAATGGAACGTACAGCATTTGAAATCTTTTCACTGCTTTTTATCTTTAATTATAGTTGGCAGTATTTAACATACGCGAATCATATACTTTTCAAGTAGATAGTTTTTAAAAAACTTGTAAGTTCAAAAGTATCCATCATTACTTTCGAATACCCCTACTCGAAAAAAAAAAAATAAATAAAGCGATAGAATAACAACTTTACGCGAAAGTCGAATGAGGTGGTGAGAACAACGAACGAGTCACGAGTCTCGCGTGCCTACGTGACTTAACTTTCCTTTTTTTTTTTCGTATACAGGCATAATAGATTCCTATCTCTTTTTTTAAGCTCCTCGAGTTTATGTTTTTCCAGAGCGTTTCCACATGTATTTAGCAAAATTAGTGTTTGAATTGAGGTAAATAAGACCTATTAGATGAAAGCGATTTAACTTTAAATGGCTCATTTACAGGTTGGAGTGTATCACCTGTAAACAAGGAAATTTTTTCTCTCTCTCTCTCTCTCTCTAATCTCATGTCACACAATTTCACCTCTGAGAAAGTACCCGCGTTCCAAAAAGCCCCGTAAACGAAAAAGATCACGAGGAGTAGAGATGGAGTACGCAGCTTGGTGCATTAAAAAAACTCATCAAAAGGACTCGATTTGTGAAAAATGTACTTGCAAAGCTTGGCTCTCTTATGAAAAAAAAAAAAAAAAAAAAAAAAAGCACGTAAACCTCAAAATGTAAAACGCGGGAACGCCATGTGCTGTATATAAGTACTCGTGTGAGTCAGAGTGGGTATGCACACAAAAGGCGCACCATAATTTTCCGCCTCGCATCGCAGATAGGGTATGTGCGATTTATCGCACGGCTTTGCTTCAGCTGTGTAAGGTACGAACATGCGCTGTCTCGTGGCGAAAGCCGGATGGATAGATTTGGCCGCATAATGTACGGAAAAAAAAAATTAAGAGAGAGAAAATTGCGGCCAAAATCAACTCGAGGTCGTCGACATGCGATACGACCAGAGAATTGTGGTGCACACGCCAAAGGCCACTTGTGTTGGTACATTGCACGTATACGTATAGTGAGTGCAAACATGTAGTATCGAGCGACTCGAGGCCCATCTTACGACCTCGACAATTATCCTTTCTCTCGATTCCCTACCCGCAATTATCCCCTCGACCCCACACCTGTAACTACTTTTTTTTTTTTTTTTTTTTTTCTCTACGTGTGGCAGCTCAGGGAAATATTAATTTTTCATAATTCCACCATCACAACCGGCAAACATAATCGGCCTATCGTGACTCTTTGGTGTATTAGCATATTAAACCAACAATTAATCAATGTTCCTTTTCCCGATAGCAAAAACACGGGGGGTCCATTAAAAAGTCGTTCAACCTTTTGAAACAAATAGTTTTTCTTCTTATGCTCCCAGTGCATTATTTGGAGTATGTAGTTTTATTTTCAAATGTCACGGAAAATCTTGCTGGGAACAAAAATGCCAGACAAGAGATGATGAATATGTAACGCGCGATTTATGCCAAGAAAACGGTAACCCGTGACTCTTTGTTTTACTGCATCCTTATTTTGACTTGCCGGTGTCCTTATTCAAAACAAAGCGCTTACCTTTACATAAATTACAATTCATAAATGATTTCTTTTGTGTTTTTATTTTTTTCTCAAGAGAAGCATACACTTGAAGGAAGCCTCGAGCAGCAAAAATAGAAAACAGGAAAGAAGAAAAAAAAAAAGGATGAAAACTATATTCAGCCAAAAGAGGAAAACACAAGCGGCGTCAGTTCGAGTCATGCAAACGGAGAGTAGAAAAAAAAAAGTTCCGGCCTTATCAATTCGCGCAAAGCCAATTTCCGAAAGCTGATGCCTGCCAGTCCCCCTCCCCTCGCCTGTGCAGCTCCTCTTTAAAAAAGACTCCTCTTAAACATCCGTAAAAGTTTCTCCCTTGTTCGACGCTCAATTATCTTTTCCCCATGCCTCATTCTAGATGGGAAAAAAAAATCCAATTAAAAACGAAGTAAAGAAGGCAACTCGAGAGGGCAAAAAAATGAAGGAAAACGTGAGCGAGCGTTACACGGCTCATTTGCATTTCGTGACCAAGCACGTTTGGTTTTTCTTCTTCTAATTTTTTTTTCTTTTTTTTTTTTTTTTTCTACTTTTCATCACTGTAAAGCCGAGGGGGAGAGCGTACGTGTGTTTCGTCAAAGATCGAGGGAAAATTAGTCAAAATAACTGCGCCGCAAGCGTACCTCAGGACTTTGACGTACTTGCAGCAATTGCTACTCGAGCTTTGTTTTTTTAACGAAGCTCGCTAAAGGATAACTTAAAAAACATGATCACTTTTCAAGTTTTTTCAAAAATGTCAACATAGTACAATCATTTCGTGCAATGGTAGTTTTTCAGTTTGTTTTTTTATTTGTAGAAAAATCATGTTTCATTAAAAATTAATGCTTTAGACTATAAATTTATTGTTTTTTACTTGTCTAAAATACTAAATTATATTTGTATCATTCATTGTTTATTGTTTCAAACTTTTACATTAAATATTCCCACGGATCACATATCCTGTATAATTAGTACATGTATATAATAAATAAACATGAAAGTTAAAGTTTTTTCATGGCATTTTAATGAATTGAAAGTTACGATGTTCATAAATTTATAATTTTACATACCGAGTATTCACGTTTTTCAACAGATATAATATGTGTACATTAAATATTGAATCAACACACCGCGGATATAATCTATTTCATACACTGGAAATATATATACATCACCATATGCTTACAAACAAAAATTACTGTACCAACTTCACATATACGTGCCCTATAACCACGATTTTTTTCACTCCCTTCCCGACTCGTGGCTTCATTTTTTCACTTTTTTCCCTCCGCCCTCTCGACTCGCACTGCACACCACCACGCGATACTCTCTTTACCAGCGGCCGTGTCCCTCTCGCGCTCTATGCACCCTTGCGGCTGGCTCATGCTCTGCGAGTAATTTTTTTTTTTTTTTTTTTTCCACCTCCCCTTATTTGTTTGCTCTTCAGTCGCGTGGCGAAAATTCGTTATCCAACCTGCTCTCGTTGCTGCTGAGCTATATTGTGTGTATATAAGTAGTACCATATACGCACACCCCACAATATTATGAAAATGTCTCCTGACTAACCTCCAGGTCTTTGACGCTACATTTGGTTCTTAAATATTTAGCAGGACTAGAGATTTAAAGGAAAGGAGTACTTAACAGTATACAAAAAAATTGAAACCATCACAAAAAAACAAATTCAAATAACAATAAATTTCATGATAGTCATGTGAGCATACGTGGCTAAGAGCACCACGCCCATCGACTCGGGGGAAAGTTCGCGCGAATGGAGGTCGCGAACGGCTAATCCCACGGGCAGGGGTGCAATTATACCAGCAGTGCACAACTGCTGGGAATGTCCTAAAGACGTTGGGCGGAATTTGTTCGCACCTGAGCTGGTAATGCGCTGCGGATATGTGGAAACCGGACCACCGTACGTTTATGCATCCGCTGGTGGTCACTTTTTTGTGCAAATTAAGCACGTTGTTTGTCAAGTCTCGGGAATTTCGGTCCCAATAGTTGCAGTTCGGTGGTGCCGGCAATGGTTCCTTGGGTGTTTTTTCTTTTCTGCTTCTCTCCTCCTTTTTTTGCCCATATGGTGTTACTGTTAATTGCACTGCAGATACGCGCCAAGTTTGGCTTCGTCGCAACATAAAACAATAAGTATAATAGTTTTTTTTATTTTGATTTGTGGTTCTTTGGGGCGGAGAAATTTCAAGGACCGTATACGTACGCAGTAACTGGATTAAATTAAATTCCCCAGATCTTCTCGCTTCTTTTTTTTTCAACGTAATCTTTTTAATCTCAAAAATACGTGCTCGGCTGTTTTATCGCCAAAAGTTTAATAATACATTTTTCGGCGCAGCTCTAATTCCGTGGCCCACAGAAAACGTTTCGTTTTTACGACAAGATGTGTATGGGTGTAGCCGCGCGCCCCTTTATGAAATCCTCGTGAAAATCTACTTTGTGTTTTCTGGTGCTGCGGAGAACTGGAGCACAACGCGCGTAATGACTTTTAAATCGACTTTTGAACAATTTCTGTTTATTTACACTTACTGCCGCTGAATAATCACTCGCTTGGAAATAATGTCTGGGTAGTAACATTAGTCACCTGCAACGATTAAGTGTGTCAAAAGTTCAGCATACAAATTATCAGGCCATTGTCACACTTGCGTGAGAATAGTTTCTTTTGTAATGTATGTTCATAGCTAACCAACGGCTTGTATTGTATTATTAATTGGAAGGTACGAAGCTCAGGTTCCTTTCTCAGGTGCGTTTACTGAAAATTAGAATGGGAACGTAATCCGCTTTAACTAGCTATTTTTCAAATTAAAATTTATTGAAAAGTTAGTGAACGAAACATCAATATTTTTTTTTTTCTTCTTATACTAAAACATTTAGGATCATTTAAAAATTTTGTATGAAAAACAACCATAAACCAATTTTTTGGCTGCAAGCCTTCGAGATCTTATCTCTGCTCTTTGTTTTCAACCACCAAAACGATTCCCAAAAATACAATTTATTTTTATGCTCTGATATTGTGAAGCAAAGCAAAAAAACTTTGATTATCACTTAAGCATCAAGGTAGAACAGAGTACTCCCTTGAAATTATCCATTCCACGCAGAAAACAATAGGTTTTTCATTCAATTAGACCCTCTCTGATGGACTCACCCTTAAATTTTCGTGAAATGGACTTCCAGTGTGGGGTCGCGACCCCGACTGTACCGAGTAATAATCTCCGCCTGAGCCGATGAATCCAACTCCCCTCGAAATCGCGACAGAAAAGAAAAGGGAGTGGTATACATTGGCAGGGGGAAAAACTCCGATAGACAGCTGCGCCGTAAATTACCGGAGCGGCTCGCTGAATCTTTAATTTCCGTCGCGAATTTTCCCCGCCGAGGTAATGGCTTTTTGTCGCCCTCCAAGAGACGACGCAAGATCAAGGTCGCGTTGGCTGCAATTTCCTCTCACCTGCGAAGACTATTTTAAGCCCGGGAGCTGGGCCGGAGAATGGGATTTTCATTTTTCATCCCTTACGATAATCTTCCAGCGTTATTTTCCACGACTACCCTTGTATGTGCGTTACAAACGTCGGACAGCTGCACTTACAACCCGTGTAAAACAGTAAAAATACAAAGAGGAACCAACACTGACACCCAAAACATAGGCTACACGAGTATAATATGTTGGAGCGGAAAAAAAAAAAAAAAAAAAAAAAAAAAAAAAAAAAAAAACTGAACTGAAGGGTCGCGTGTGCTTTGTTCACAGGAGGAGTGCGCGTCGATGCTGCAGGGCCTGAGCGACAAGATAAACAACCGGCACCACGAGGTCTACACCCACCCGCTGCTCTCGATCTTCAAGATGGCCGAGGTCGAGATCAAACTGCCCCGCGCGAGCTCGGCAACGTCTTCCGGCGCGAGTCCACTGCTCTTTGGTCTCCTGCTCCTCATCCTCGTGTGTAGCCCAACCTCGTCTTCGTGACCACACGGATCGAGGGGTATCCACCCATAGGTACCATCTGCTTTTGCGCCGTTTCATCTTACCATGGCCCGCAACACTCGTTGCCCCATCACACGTCTCTTGTACATACGTTAAGGCTTTACAACATATTGTTTGTATGATATGCGTATATACATATATATATATATATATATAAAATTAAGACAAATATACATACTATAAATACATTGTGGCGAGCAGGATAATGCGTATCGAGCTGTTTGTAAATATAGTTTTGTCCTTACTGGCGATGGATGATTGTGGTCGAATCGAGTGACGAGTGTTACTGTAGACGAGGAAGATGATATGTTTGTGCGAACCCGTTGTTTCCTTTTTTTTTGAAAACGAAAAAAGTACACCCCGTTTCAATAGCTATTTATGTTGGAAAAAAAGAAAACATCTTAGGTAAATCCTTAGTCTTAATCGAAGCATTGGCGCTTATTGTGTGTAATTGAAAAAAAAAAAAAAAAAAAAGCTTATGTACATAATCATAATGTATGTATACGTTGTTGGAAAACGTGACGTTTCGTTGATATTGTATAGATGAGAATGATCGCGATCGCTGCCTGTATGCCATGCGTTTACTGAAAGGTACAAATTTGCATTTAAGAGTCATCTCGCTCGACATCAGTATTACACTTCCACACTTCCTTGTTTGGTCGATCGCGGCATCGAGCTTCGGATGTATGCTTTGGTTGATTTTCAAAAGAGACACCAAGTGCGGGATTTTACTCGTCCGACCTCATTTACCGCAACGGGATGTAACTGATTTTTTTTTTTTTTTTTTTTTTTTTTTTTTTTTTTTTTTTAGAGAGAGAACAGCCAGTTTTTAAATGGGATTTTAAAGGGGTTTTTTACGTTTCGATGGATTTTCATTGTCGAAAGCGGAGGAGAAGACTCGCAACTTGTGAATCACAACCCTCATCCTTGAACTGAAACAAAGGAATGACCTGTTTTTATACTTGTACACACGCCCGTCAATACCAACTGCAAAGTTGTTAAACACATTTAACTTGTACAATTGTTTGAAAAACCTGAGTAATATTAATAAATAATTTCGTTAAAAACGATCTCAAATTAATACACCGCGTTACCGTACGCACGCGAAAAACGCAGTATACTATCGATCAAACTCCCTCGTCTGTAGTGTACACGTACAAACACCACCTCGTCCGTGCGCAGCAAAGCTCGAGGAGATTTTACATTCACCAGCGCTCGTTTTGTACCATCTTTACCGCGTGGAAGAAATTATTCTCCTTCTCTCTCACTTCGGGGATTCCTCGACTGTTCAAAACAGACAACTCATCGCGAATCAATGCTCGCTCTTCGCGTGCACGGTCTTCCGGGAGCACTGCAGCTGGCAAAGTCACGCTTCTCTCAAACAAAGACGGCGGAACTAGAAATAGTATAACAATAAAAAAAAAAAATAAAACAAGACCAGGGGGAGATGGGCAAAGACGCAATGGGCGAGAAGCAGAAACGGCGCGCTGTGCTCGAGAGGCGGAAAAACATCAGGCTTTTTTGCTCGACTCGCTGCGCGCGAAAAGACTCGCCAAGAAAACAACGGGAATAACCCGTCTCTCTTTCCGCGCAACGGCGGGTCATTTATTAGCTGTTTGTTAAAGTTGGGAGACTCCACGTTAAGCTATTTTGACGTACTTTAGCAAAGAGCAAATCCTCGTGGCATGTACATTTTACCTTACCACCCTGTGAAAATGTGTGTATGCACGGAGCCAATAAAAACAAATATAGAATTTGATGGACGTTTTTGACGAGTCGTTATATTTATATTCATGGCGCTGTTTCAAAATTCAAACCGTTCGGGAATGCGATATCGTGGGGATCGTGGAATTTTTAAAGTGATGTTTGATGCACGTGCAGAAAATTGTCGAACCATATTATGTACTTTTATCTCACCCGTCGAGGACCAGTGGCTCGTTACGTCGCTGGAAAAATGGCACAGGCTCGTCTTTGCTCACACAAACATGTAAGTATACACAGGCGCGAAATTTCACATCCAATAAGCTTAATTCTCTTTCTATAAAAAATTTTACATCCATACTATCAAGTTTTCGGCTCAATATTGTATCCACGCTCTACGTCTTTCCAAATACATTTTTGCGAATCTAAGATTAAAAACGTTCATGACTATAACAAAAATTCAATCGATCTCAAAACTCAAGGTTTTTCCGTCCTTCTCTGACAAAAAGTACATATACTCTTCTCATTATTACTGAACTACTTGCTTTTTTAATACAAAAAAAAAAATAAAAAACAAAACAAAAAAGAAAAAATTAAAGTTGACTACTATAATATTATGACGTAACTACAAAGTGAAAATCGTTGCAAAAGCTATTACCAGTTAAAAAACAAAGACGTCGCACACACGCCCACACATCCGTCGTGGTTAGCCGAAGCTGAAGAAAAAACACTCGTCGATCACGAGGGAAAAGGACGAGCCTGAGCCCTTGTAACATATACGTATACAGCCTTACCTCGCCCTCCCACGAGTGGCCGCACACTCGCTCATCGCGCGGGTATCGGACGTGGAGGGGAGCTATCGGAGAAGCAATATCGTACAAAGTTTACGATCCGCGGACTCGCCGCGGCGCTCGAGATAACAAATGTAAATTTAACGACACGCGCGTGTACCTATGCATATACCCTTTGGGTGTACGTTGCACCCTGAATCCGCACTCGTGTGGTCATAGGGAAACGCAGGTTTTACATATACATACACATTGCGTCATGTACATAGTGTTGTATATATCACGTAGTATGGAGCTGATCGAATCGAGGGTCTCTTGTGTAATTATTTTTCCACCCTTTCGTTATCCTCTTGTACCCCTCGCCTCTGCTGTACATATATTATGTGTATATCTTCGATTGATTCTCGAGTCGGCACGTGCGCGTCTCACGAGGAAGCGCGAGCTTCGCCGCGCGATGCGGCGTGTTATACATATCACGTTGTTTATGCAATTGTTAAAAAGCGCGTTGTATTGTTTACGTGTGATGGATCGTAGGAAGGCGTAAAAGTGAAGATTGTACAATGTATATAAAAGAGAGTTAAAAATGTTTGTTGCATCGAAGGTGAAAACAACGCGTCAAAGTGCATTATACGTTAATTGGAGCGTGTGTGGAGATAAAGTAGTCGAGTGGAAGGTTAATTTGGTGGGCGGATGGTTTGACTGCGATTTTCGATGTAACGTGTTGTACAAATCTTTTTCTTTTCATTTTGCCACACATCGAAGACAAAAGAAAACAAAAATATGCATATCCGTATATACATGTATCGACGCCTGCGAGCTCAAAAATAATAGTACCTTATGCGTGCGTACATCGATCATATCCACCGTGTGTATTCCAATTGTTTTGAAAGCGAAAAAAGATCGGTAAAGTGTGCCGTCGAAGCTTATACGTTTTTACTTTGCTTTTCATTCGTATGATGGGAACAAGGGAGTTATTTCAGTTCCATCGAAACAGAAGCAAGACCAAAGAGCCAATGTATCCCACGGAGCACGGGACGAATCCGAAACCCGCCTCTGGCGTGGATAACGGCACCGATCGCGCTCGAATACCTTTTTTTACTCGTCTTTCATCGCGTATCCGGTCAAAGAGCCGCGGGAGCAGCCAGATCGGATTAGGGGTGGAGTGAAAAATCCACCGACGCGACAATGTAAATACAGAGAGCTGATATCGTACTCCCGCGCGAGCATTTTTTTTTTTTTTTTTTTTTGCTCTCGAGAGGGTCAAAGCGAATCAACCGTGCAAATGAGAAGCCGCGCGCGGACCACGCGCTGATTACAGTGCCGGTTTTTGTTTCCGGTGACGGAGTCGAGTTCACCCGCGTGGATGGAAAGCAGATTTTTTTCCTTCGATGCGACAAAGATTAAACCTTTCCGGTTCAACGGTTCGATGCAAATATTCGGAGGATTTCAATTTCGAAGACGGTCCCCTGGTATACACGAGGGAGAACCGGACTCTTTTTTTTTTTTTTTTCATACTTCATTTTTCCGTAGCAGTGCTCTTTATTAATGAAGGCGCGAGGGAAAAATCGATCCGCCTCGTTGATCCCACGTCCGACCGAGCGCCGACTCGTACTACTGATTCCGGGGATTTCGTGCTTCGACGCCCCGTCATCCGGGATAACTTATTTCTTCCGAGAGAGTTTGTTATTAGCTTCATTAGCAGTCGTTCCGTGCTTCGTATGGTACACGAGCTCTCGGGAAACAGGAGGCGACAGTAATACCTTGTGTTGTATTATTGTTGTTTTTCTTGTTTTTATATAAATTTCGTCGTATATCTTGTAGTCTTTTCATGGAATACCAAATCAAAGTAGTCCGGAAGGAGAAGGACATTGTAAAGGGTATTGTTTTTTGTTTCTTATAATGATACGCGTGAACTTGTATAATTGCGATGCTTCCCGTGTGAAATTTGTTACGAAAAAAAACTACGTACATAAATATATTCATATGAAAAAAAAAAAAAAAGATGTAATGGTTAAAAAATCCAACAGCATATCAGGAGTCCTCCGAAGGACGGGCTAACGAACGTTGATTTCAACTGTTATAGTCCTAATTGTAAAAAAAAAGGCTCACACTAAATTTATTCATTTACGAGTAATAAATAAATTGTTTATATATGATTACCAATTTCGCCTTGTTTCATGTAACACCTGCTCCGTTCGTTGCACCATTGAAACCTAGAATCCATAGTGGAAAAAAAAACAAACACGATTTCGCTCTTGACTTATTGGGACAGAGTAAACAACGGAACCGAACGGAGTTTCGCTCGTTAAACATGCAAGAGGGAGAAGGAGGCCTCGGGTGGGTTTAAAAATAGAAAGCCCAACCGAGTGCGTCTGCAGCCGTCGTTAAATATAAACTAGAGAGCGCGCGGGCGCCCCTCTGGTTTGATGACCCGAAGAAAAAAAAGGGGTGAAGGGTCAACCATCGATTAATTCCCTCACAGCCCCTCTTTTACCGCTCGTCGACCACTTACCGTCTGCAGTTAACCGTACTCACGGGGGGTAAGAAAAAGCTCTGTCCCATCTGCTGCGGGAAAAAGATTACTTACCATCAGCTGGAAAGCTCCCGAGCTACAAGTCCGACGATCTTTTTCAATCGAGGGGTCGCTGGTTTCATCGATTCAATCGAACTACGCGAATAGCCAGCGGAATCGATGCCAATGTACACGTATACGTGGGGGGAAACACTTGCCGCTAAATTGAATTCCGTGCGATTTGCAGGGCTGGAAATTAAAGTCGACGCCGTTCTCTCGCAATAGCGAGTGGACATAAGCGCCACCTCGCCTATATACCCCCCCGAGGCTTATGCAAGTTACGAAACAAGGCGTCGCGATGAAATGCAAATGGAATAAATCATGCAAATCGGCAGACGAGCCATGATACCGACAACAAGATCCCGGGGGAGGTCGGATAAGCGATTGTCACTCCCGCGTTCGGCAATTGTGTTTGACGCAGCCTCGCGTCGACTTAACTCCCACGTAAGACCCGCACACAGCCTTTTGGCTCGAGAAAAGCCAGGACCTGGATTAACCCCCCCTTTTCCCCTTGGCACCGTCTCACCGTTGACCCTTGAATGGCCAATACACCCATTACGGGAAAAATGGCCGCGCCACGTAAAATACCCACACTCGCACGTTCCTTCGATGTAAAGTTGACTCGGGTGTTCGCGTGATGAGGGTCCGCGGTGGCGTGTATATACACCTCGCTCGGCGCTTTTCCCTCCCGCTCGATGAAAGAGTAGTAGGGCTTAATCAGTTAGTCGATAGGGAAATTGGCTTAGAGTCGGTTCCTCCCCCACTCGACTGTCGCGGCTGGGACGGCAGAAGCCGTGGCCCGAGCGTGTACTCCGTGTCCAGCCGAGGTGCCGTCGCGAGCGGTGTGCGTATACATATATACATATATATGTGCGTTGTTTCAACCGTCTGGTACTACGCTGCCGGTAACATGCGGTACAAGTAGGCCCATTGGTACCAGTGAATCATTTGCCGGGCGATCGGTTACTCCGCGATTTTTCCACTTTTGGCCGGGAGGATGGAGGAGGACGGGTCGGCCGTCGCATAGTCCTCTCGAGTAAGCGCGCGACGGGGGGCGGGAGGGGGGGGTGGGACCGGTCGGGGTTGAGGATATGTGCAGCTGATCGGTAAGCTCGGGGATTTGTAGGGCCAGCGTCGCGATGGATAGGAGTGCAGGCCAGGGTTTTTCGTCGGAAATCACAGCGCAGGCATGAGGAGACTTTCCCTGGCGGTCGTATGCTGCTACCTCTCTACCTTGTTGGACATGGCAGCCTTTCAGTATCCGTGAGTACATATATTTTTTTTCTTTTTTTCCTTTTTTTCTTTTTTTTTCATCGTTGCTCCCATCTAAATTGTCCACCCATAAATTCCAATATCATGGAAATGGATCGGCCAAAAAGTGGAATAATTGATTATCATGGAAAAACATGTTGTTTTTAAATCGATTGTTGTTGCGTGTGTGCTCAGCGACAACTTGTATGAGGCCGTCCTCTCCACGGAGGTCGAGGGTTGGCACTTTAAGGTCAATAGCCTAGTCTCACGTACGATTCGACTTTCGGCGAGAAAACGCGGCTACCGCTTTTTTCCCAAGATCGCAAGGTAAAGGCGCCCTCCGGCGCTACAAACAATTACTTTCGATGTTTAACTCTCTCTCTCTCTCTCTCTCTCTATTTTTGTGTTCACGTATATTGAGTGAAATATGTATCTCGCACGTTTTTTTCGTATCGAAAATTAGCATTTTTACATTTTTTTTTCTTTATACATGTTAAACTTTGATGTGTTGAATTTTGTTATTGGCTTGATTGATCGTTCACGCACCTGCGAATGGCATACAAAGGAAGTACGCGTACCGGTTTTTTCATCGGAGGTCGAATTTGAATTTGGAAAAAAAAAGTACGCGTACGTTTTTCTTTTGCAAAATGCAGTTTATGCTGTACCACCAAACGGGTAAAATGTACGCGTACTTCTTTTGAATCACTTGGAGCAAACAAGGCATGCACATGCACAGTACACCCCACACTCGCATATATAATCCTTACTTTTAAGGAAAAAAAAAAAAAAATTGTTACTCAGTAGGGCGAGATCAATTGGAATTTCGCACATTAGTATAACTGTATACTCTCTTAGCATGAATGAGAGCAAATCTTAATTGAAAAAGTGCAAAACACGCCGGTGTATGTTTTATTCAGTAAACATTGACAAACTTTTTCAATTCCACTAGAATTTTTTTGTGTCAACCGACAAAATTATCGCTCTATTTTTCTCCTTATTCAGATTAAGAGTGTATCACGTATACGTGTAAAAAAAAAAATAAAATAAAATAAAAAAGTGGGGAAGGGGAGGATGGTGAGGGTGTGAAAAGGGTGTGAGAAATCGTAACGAGAGCCCGGCACTCTTCTCCCCCCCGCCCTCTGGTCGGTGTTATTAATGAAGTTTAACGGCAAGTACAGGGAAAGCAAAGAAACGTCGTTGGATGAACTTTAGGGTATGCACAGCACGAAGAGACCTCTTATGGCTTCTCCTTCCCGATATTGCTGTTTCATCGGAATCGCTAATATTCGATCTATACGAGCGCATCTCCCCCCCCCTCTTCTTTGCTTACCCCCCACCCCTCGTGTATTATGTATTTTATATTCGTAGCTCCGGAAAATCTCTCGAGGAGGAGGGTTTTATTACTTTTCGACTCGAACATCTATCGACGAGTAACGACGTTGATGCCGAAACGGTGATTAATGGATCGTGTGCCATCAGCACCGCGGGTTAATTATACCATCAGCTTGTGTGTCCAATCCTCGTGTACGTATACACGCGATATAATACGCTCAAACGGAATAATATTGACGTGACTCGGTTAATGGGATCGCGTTGATCGTATATATATATATACTTGCGCTGAAAATTTCACGAGATACGTAATAGTTCTCCCGAGTAATTGACAATCTCATACGGCGTAACGATAATGGACAGCTTGACGCGTGTATTCGTGTCGGATTTTCTCGAGAAATCGCATTTTTTTTTTTCCTCTTAATAACATTACCGCCTGATCACTGTGAATCTTTTTTATTTTGCCATTGAATGGATTTTTGGAAATTGACGATGAACTGTACACCCGCGAGTTTTAATCAAAAAATCGTCGTGCATATCAATTAGTCACTCGTCGAGTGAAAAAAAAAAAACAAAAAACAAAAAAAAGAAACGACTAAAAATAAAACACCGTAGAGAAATGGAAAACACAAAGGACTACGGCAGGAAGGAGGTCTCGCTGTCCCTGAAAGACATCCTGCCGATAAACCCGAAGAACTACGACAAGCACAGGGCGCCAAAGTTCCTGGGCCAGCCGACCGTCGTCTACTTCCACGTGACCGTCCTCAGCATAGACTCGATAAACGAGGAGTCCATGGTGCGCTCAACCGTAACCCTCGTAATTTTTTTTTTTTTTTACATTTCTTTAAAATTCCCCGATCGATCGAGCAGACGTACGTGGCGGACATATTTCTCGCGCAAAGCTGGCGGGACTCGCGACTGAGGCTCCCGGAGAACATGTCCGAGGAGTACCGTATCCTCGACGTCGACTGGCTGCACAACATTTGGAGGCCCGACTGTTTCTTCAAGAACGCCAAGAAGGTCACCTTCCACGAGATGTCCATACCGAACCACTACCTCTGGCTCTACCACGACAAGACTCTCCTCTACATGTCCAAGTGCGTATGTCAATACTGTAGGGGTTGTTTTTGTTTTTTTTTTTTTTTTTTTCATCATTTCATATGGTTTTATCCATCCGTCCCGCAGATTGACGCTCGTGCTGTCGTGCGCCATGAAGTTCGAGTCCTACCCCCACGACACCCAAATATGCTCAATGATGATCGAAAGTTGTGAGTCTCGAATCATTAGGAATAAGTACATACCGATCAATCAAACAAACAAGTGTCGTTTTTTCCCCCTCAGTGTCGCACACGACGCAGGACCTGGTGTTCATATGGAACGTGACGGACCCCCTGGTCGTGAACCCGGAGATCGAGCTGCCCCAACTGGACATAGCCAACAATTACACGACCGATTGCACGATCGAGTACTCGACGGGGAACTTCACCTGCATCCAGATAGTGTTCAACCTGCGGCGTCGACTGGGCTACCACCTATTCCACACCTACATACCCTCGGCCCTGATAGTCGTCATGTCGTGGATCGCCTTTTGGATCAAGCCCGAGGCGATACCCGCGAGGGTCACCCTCGGCGTCACTTCGCTACTCACCTTAGGTATAATATGTCACACGTCAAACGAAACATACATATATTATACAAAAAAAAAAAAACATATACAATCAAGAGAGAGAGAGAAAAGCGCAGGTAATGTAAACACCTATGTGTGTGTATAAAAATGGTCGATAAGAAGAGGGAATCGCGTGATCAAGTCGAGCGTGCGCGTGTAGGTGCGTACGTGTGTAAATAAGCGAGGAGAGAAGGGAAGGGAGAGAAAAAAAAAAAAAAAAAAATACAACACGTTGCAGGGAAGCCGTACGAGAGTCCTTATAGCGTATATACGTGGGGTTTGCGTGTGTATATACACATGTATACGTACATGTACGTATCGGCGGTATGGGCTATAGAACCGCGATAGAGATACGTTATACGAAGGGGGAACGTAACAACAGATCGCGTATACGTGTACCATTGTAGCTATGGTCTCTCTCTCTCTCTCTCTCTATTCAGATTTGATTCGAGCGAGAGATTGTTGACACCCGCGCGATTGTGGGACGCTTTTCTCGCATTCTCTTATTCGAGGGATGTACACATCGCGCGGTCGATCTTTCATTCCTTTTGTACGACCCTCCCCTGCGACGATGCGCCGCGTGAAAATGTACATGCATATACATTACCCTCGGGGTTGTAAAAAGAGCTAAACACACCCACGTTGTAATAATTACGATTATTCCAGCTACGCAAAACACGCAGTCCCAGCAGTCGTTGCCGCCTGTGTCGTACGTCAAGGCGATAGACGTGTGGATGTCGTCGTGCAGCGTCTTTGTCTTCCTCTCGCTCATGGAGTTCGCCATAGTCAACAATTACATGGGGCCCGTCGCCACCAAGGCCATGAAGGGCTACTCGGACGAGGACCTCCGCGAAGCCATCGACGAGTTCAAGGTATATCATGCAAACATTTTACACTCCCTAATCGTCTACGAGTGTCGGATGGTAGAGAGACGGGCTCTTTGCCGATCTTTGCTGTTACCGATGCGCATCGGAATAATCGCCAGGATTTATATGTGTGACGATACGTATGGAAAGTAAGAAGGGTAAAATATACCACTGAGGGGACCCATAGTCATAGAATGATTGACGTTGCATATTTTTTTAAATGAAAATCGCAATAAAAAGAAAAGTCTCTTTGGTTTGTTTTTTTTTTTTACGGCAACGATGCAACGACCGCATAGACGCCAATGAGGTCGGAGTCGGAGCGAAGCAGGAGCCCGGTGCGGCCGGCGACGGCCCAGTACGACACCTGCTGCGGTGGCCGGGCCATAGCCATCTCCATCGACAAGGTATCGCGCTTTCTCTTCCCGTTCGCCTTCCTCATCCTCAACATCGTCTACTGGAGCACCTTCCTCTGAACGCCAATCTCCGACGACCAATGGAACGTGTGTTGTGCGGCTGTTGTTTCAACGATTGGACTTTTTTGCTCTCTCTCTCTCTCATCGTGTACATTGTATAACTATGTATATTCAAGGCAGAGGTTTTTCTTTTTTTTCTTTTTTTTTTTTTTTTCTACTGTGTGTAACACAGAGTGCCCGGTGTTTCAACTCATCGAAAAATAGTGTAGGAGTACGGGAATACGTACATTTTGGACAAATTGGCTTTTTCAAAAAATTAAATGCCGATCATTGGGGGGGAAAAAAATGATCAGAGATTCTTTTCTTACGTAATGATAAGTGGCGTTTCCGGGCTGATGAGAGTACATAAGTGCCTCGAGGGGTACATATATATATACATATGACAGACCTTTTATATGTTACTACGCAATAATCGTTATCACAGGTAGAGTAAGAGTAAACAATTTACAAAAGTTGGGATGATTTTTGATGACACTGCGTTGTTGTTAATCCATCGAATAAACTGTACCAAAGTAACATGTTTACAGATTGTCACAATATAAATACATAATATACATTAATTTAACACTTGTCAAAAAAAAAAAATAATAATAATAATATTAGTTGTCGTTGTTGTTGAAATTTTTGATTGTTCAACCCCCGACGATGTCTGTGGAAAAAAAAGCTTTCTGTTTCGTAATGTGTAAAAATGTGTCTTACCTGTTTCGTCTGTTTCTACTGCAACTATAGAAATGTATACATTAAGTCATTGGGAATACAATGTTGAGGAGAGTTTGTGAAAAAAAAGCACCATACGAACGTGAATAAAGATAGTACTTTATTTCGTCATTATTTTCATTCATATATTCATCTCATCGGTTTCATATATGCATTAATAATAAATATACTTCTTTTTTTTTTTTTTTTTTTTTTGTCTTCTTATTCTCGTTTTCATTTTTGTTGCCTTTTGCGTTCGTCGATTATCCCAAATTATTCCGTTATACATAATCGCACGCTTTGCCCCCTCAAATTTGCGAATCACTCAATGATTTTTGTATACGTTTTATCTCTCATCAATAATAATGATAATAAGATATATTACCCCAATAGCGATCGACTTACGATTGACTTACACAAATAATACTAATCATAATAATACACGTCTCCATCTCTTTCGTTACAATTTTCCTATACTCCCTCCTTTGGCTCGCATACACATATATATATTGCAACCTCCACCGACGATACCTCGCTACGGTGCGGGTGTGTATATTTTTATATACAACTCCTTCGACAAATCGCGCGCGTGTATATTTTACTGTTTGGTCATTTCGACGACGACAAACCAATCTGCTCTTGACTAGAATACCCTATTACCATAATCATCGTAGCTATACGATTTTTTTTTTTTTTTTTTTTTTTTTGTTAATGACTCGCGTTCTCAGTCGTCGTTATATCTATAGTCGCGATAGATGCACACATCTCTTTCTCATCTGAGAGCCCCAAGACTATTTTTAATACTGCACAGTGCGTTGTCACCCAACTTTTTTTTTTTTTTTTTTTTTTTTGTTGTTGCAAGTCCAATCTTAACTTTCACGCGGTGAGAGAAAAAAGCACGCGTCGTCGTACCCCTCACTTAAAGGTAACTTTTTGACTTTCGAAAATATACGGGTTTTCTCTTAGTATGGTCCACTACCGCGAAAACGACGATCGATCAACAATACACGTTTCATCCATGGTTTTCCTTTCAAACGCGTCTCGCTTTGGTTAACAATTTCGTTCTATGTACACAAAAGGCTACCGCGACGTTGGTTGTGTACCCCAGCCATTATAGCGTGTTTCATATAGATTACTGTAGTGGGTGTTTGTGGGTTGGTTTTACGAACAAAAGATTACACAGATGCTCCAAATGTTGGCTGCTAACTGGGGGGAACCTTTTTTCAGCTTTTTGAGCTTCAATTCCCTTGGCACCCCGTGACAAAGTGGATTTTGGTGTACCGCGTCTGTGAGTCTCTTGTGTGTTGTGTGTGTACGTGTGGACGCGCGATGGCGTTTCATAAAAATAATTTGCCAAAAATTAACGTTATACCTTTCGTCGCTATACATCTATTCTGGTCCTATTTTAATTGTCTGTGACAATATCTCCTAAAGGTGTGACTTTTTTTTTTTTTTTTTTTTTTATCAAACGAAGCTGCGCGATCTCATTGCATGAGAGCGAAACAAGGAAAATAAAAGTTAAGGGTAAAGAAACACTCTCGTGGCGCATCGATGGCGTTTGGTGTCCTTATGTTTTTCCTATGCTGTTTTTCTTCTCCTCGTTAATCTCGCGAGCAAAAAAAATAAACAGGAGGCGGAAAAGAGCAAATTTTAGCGTGTGGGGGTGTGCGAGCAAGCCCATCTCCGATATTTATCTTTTCTCAAACTGCCGGCTTTCTGGCTTTCGCTGATTATTTAACTTCTCGGCCATTTGCTTTTGTGCGAAACAAGGAAAAAGTGAAACTTGGACGAGGTAGTACAACGGATGAAACTTTTAGTTCGCTTCGAACGAAAGGAAGTAGAGTAGAGTTTATACATATTTAGCTTTTGACAGTTTGCCACTTTGTGAAATTTTTAATGATGATAATCAATGATTATTCTACTGTGATGAAAAGTAAAATTTGAATTGTTCATTTGACGAGTCGTGAAATTGGAAATGAAAAGTAATCACTGCAACCAGTTGAATTTGATGTAGTGTACTTGCAACTAAAATGTAAATACATACATGTTGGGTGGACAAAGTAAGCTTACGCCAGATTATTGTAAATATCAAATTTGTTTTAACAATAAAAGATATGTATTGAACCTACCTAATGCGAGACATGCCAGAAATCATTGATTTTTCGATGATAATAGTGTTTTTCTTTAATTTTCTTTGTTTTGCGAAATAAAGGGAACAAAGTTTTTCTCATGCGTATATACGGTAAGTTTGTCATTTCATTCGCGACGACAAAATTTGTTTTTTTTTTGTTTTTTTTTTTTTTTTTTTTTTCAAAACACGCACGAGATTTACGCTTTGAATTCTTGATTCGAAAAAACTGGCAGTTTACGGTAATAAAATTGAAAGACTCATTGATTTTTTTTTTCCATCTCGAAACTCTTTCCAAACGTGGCTTCTTTTTGTCAATTATTAGCTTGAAAATTTTTGGTTTTTCATTTTTGTTTTCTATCACGCTACTGTCTCGCGACTTTTTATGGCTTTTAATCTACAAACAGGTTCGTCTTCTCGAGTTTTACACTTAAATTACTTCATCTGCCATCGATAATTATTAACTTATTGTTCATGCATTGATTTTTTTTTGTATTTTTGTTTTTTTGTTATTTTTTTGTTTTTTCGTTTTGTTTTTTTCATACACTTTGCGATGAAATTTTTGAACGTACAGAAACTACAATCACATCGACAATTAATTAGAATGCTTCTTTTACCTATTAATGTACTTTTTTTCTGGTATCTGAATTTTTCTAGTCGATAATCATTTTTTTTTTTTTTTCTGGACCATAGAGATTAAAAATTAGCTTGTTTGCTTTTATTTGTTTTATTATTCGTATACCCTGCCATTAGCGTCGCCACTTTGTCCCTCATTTGTTTCTCACTTTCTCATTCTCGTCTGCATCTCGCATTTCGTTTAAATATTCAAGTATTTAATAATAAACTCTGATAAGTATACAATAAAAGGAAAAAATTCGTCACTCTCGCTCAACACTCATTCGTACTTTAATCGGCCTATTTTCATTTTCACACCTAATTGAAACATCGTCGATTCGTCGAGCATAAAATTACAATTAGATAAGTAATCTTGTGTTCTCTTAGTATAACGTACTCGTTTAAAAAAAATCGACGACAACACCTTATACAATTAATTATCTGTCTGTCTCTCGTTTAATTCGTTATACAATTAAATCTTTTTCTTAACACGTTACGTAGGAATGTGGAAGAGGAAGCGAGATTTTTTTATTTTCATCATCAAGTAATCATAATTATCATTAATAATGTATTTCTTCAATCTTTTCTTTAAATCTATTTTGTAATAATTAATTATTCTCTTTGTTTATAACTATTTGTTTTCTTTGTTTTTTTTTTCTTTTTTTTTTTCTTTTTAATGAATTATTCATTTTCAGTAAGACACGAGAGACCGCCTAAGTATTTTAGGGCAGTTTGTTTCTGCTTTACCGCGACTACGCCCCCGCCGTATCGACAACCAATCAAGAAAACTTGCAATCAAACTTGCGCACGCAAATGAGGAAAAAAAAAAAGGAGAAAACTTTTCCGAGTCGTCTTATCGACGAAACTCCCAAAGGGATGTCGCCCGAGGCCTTTTTCTCATTTATTTACTCCACTTTTTTCTCCTCCTCCCCGTCACAATTCTCCATCCTCGCTCGATTTAGAATCGATTGTCGCAACCCCTACGAATTTAATTTATCGCGCGACTCGCGATAACTCCACTTTACCGCCCCCGGGCTCCATTGGAATGGCACTGAAAATTTTCAACTCCCCTAAATTACGCGCCAAAGTATTCTACTCAAAAGTTCAAGTACATACGGTGGAAAAGAAAAGTCGTTTCGATAAGCGATTCCAATGAAGCGCAGAAATAAACAAACGCTCCTTCTCTCGCTAATGTTGCAATACGGCTCCGCTACGTTTTTCTTTCTTTCCTCGCACTACAGTCTATTTACAATACATCTGCGATTCACTGTCCTTTTTTTTTTTTTTTGTTTCATCTATACACACTTTATAAACTATTTATACATGTATATTTATAACGCTGCGTTACGCTTGTGCCCATTACGGTGTTGGACAATAAAAGTCAGAGTTGCCGTGAAAACAAACGAGTTATTGTTCCTGTTCGATTAAAAGGTAAAACACACTCGAGGGTGCCGTTGACGAAAAGAAGAAAAAGCAAGTACATTTGAAAGGGGAGGAGAAAAAAAACCGTGACACGTAATGTGCACATGCATAACGAGCCTCCTCTCTCTCTCTCTCTCTCTCGACTTGACACACTTAGGTAGTAACAACTCCGCGCGCGCAGGCGCGAGGTTTGAAAGAACGAGGGCATCTTACTTAATTTACCGAGATACACTTTTTTTTTTCTTTTTTTTTTTTTTTTTTGTTGCTTTGTATTTTTCCATCTACCGCTCTACGTCTCTCGTGTGCAGACTTTTTGCATCTTTCCGTCCACCATACGTATATTATGTACACGCGCGCCAGTTTTTTCGCACTCCGTGGAAATTCGGACGCAGCGAAAGGGAGATCGGAGATAGGGGCGAAAAAATTTCCGACCAAGCCATACGGCACGGCCGCCGATCTCCGACCTCTTTGCCCCGAGCTTCGGAACGCCTTTGACAAGTATATATAATATATATATATATATTAATTTATTTATTTATATGTATATAGATCAGGTGCAAGAGACCGCGAAAGGCCACTAGTTTAAAAACGGACATCATTCCTCCCTTCCACGCGTTTTCTCCTCTCTTTCATACAATCGGCAAAAAAGATAGAACACGATATATTTTTTTTTTTTTTTTTTTTTCATCTTTCTCTCTCTCTCTCTCGTCGAGCGCGAGGACAATTCCTAGCCTATATACGTGAGAGGTGTAGAGGTTCAAGTCCTTCCCTTCGTCAGTATTTATACATCGTTACAAGGCGAAGTGTATCAATAATAATCTTTTTATTTTTTGTTTTTATCTATCTATCGCAACTATAACTATCATTATCATTATTATTCCTTTGTGTGTGTGTGTGTGTGTGTGTGTCTTTTTTTTAAACAAAGTCAGCGCGCGCTGTGGTTCAAAAGGGTTCCTCGTATCTTCTGTTTCTTCCTCGGCGGGCGACGCTGACGATGAAAAATCCTTAATTATTTATTGGCACTCGGTTACCTCTGAGGCGCTCGAATCTCGCTCCCTATACGCGTCTTTCGTGCGTACACGTGCGCGCCTGTCATCGCAGCTGCAAGTACAGAGAAACAAAAAAAAAAAAACGTGCAATCCACATTACTTCCTGCCTCAATGATGCAAGGGAGTTGCGCTCGGGGACGAGCTTTTCACCCGAGACATTTTCTTTCCTTTTTCCTTCGGCGCGCGGGAGAGACAAATGGAGACGACTCGAGACATTAAAACTCCCCAAGGATGAGTCGCGGTGGAAGGAGGTGGAGAGGCGTTGGTTATCAGCGAGAGACAAAAGTAAACACGGAGAGCCCGGCAATCGTCTTCTTTTCCCGGAGGGGGGGGGATATGGCAGCTTCTCGAGAGCCCTTGGGCAAAGAGACTCGGGCCGTAAACAAAGGATCGAGAGGCGATAGGCCATTTAACGCGGACGAGCTCTTTTTTTCTCATCCTTTTTTCGTCCAGCCAGCGGTGCTTCATAGAGCGTGAATCACGGATAAACGAAAAGTGGTTTATGGTTTACACTGGCTCGACTGTTCGTTAACCGATAAGCTGCTCCGTCGAAAGAAAAAAATATTGGGTGAGGATTCGACGCAACGGAGAGATTTTGATATCTACAATTTCTCTTATCTGCGAAAGGAGCTGACTTGGATTTCCACTCCCAACTATAGTTTGAAAAAAAAGAAAAAAAAGAGTCGAAATCCAAGACAAAAACAGGTACGACTGTTGTACTGGCCATTCGTACAGTAGTGATAATCCAAACGTTGGTTCAATGAACGCGCGCAAAGGGGGGGAAGAGACAAGGACCGATCCTTCCTGCCAACGAAAAATAGTACAAACAACACACTAATAATAGGAAACGCGCACGCAAACACGCGAGTCGAAGAGCTGTCGGTCAATGCATCAGGGCGAATCCATTAGCCGAGCCGTATTTGCTCGCCCCTCTCGGTAAAAGTGCGACAGTGTACACACACAGTCCGCGAAAGACCGACATTAGCCCCGAAAAGAGAGGAAGAAGAGGACGGGGTGGGAGTGGATTAATTAGCCGAATTCAATTTTGCGGGGGAGGGCAAACAGACCGGCCGGGGTCTAATTGCCGAATCGACGCCAGCCGAGGGTAAGACGATCGACTTACCCTACGTGTGTATGTACGGGGGTATAACTTTCCGGCCCGTCAGATTCCTGGGATACCCTCGGCGGGTAAAAGCTCGTCCCCATCAGCGCTCACCCCCTCCGCAACTGTGCACGCGTGGGGTGGTATAGCCGCCCGGGGAGCGTGCGTATAGGAACGCGGCAGCCCCCGAAGGCTTTTTCCCGAATCGATCCGAGCCGATGGAAGGAGCTCCGCGGCCGGGCCTTCAAGCTATGGCTCGTGTACACTCTCCCCCCGACTCGGCTCGATTCTTTTTTTTTTTTTTTTCATCTCTACGATATAACATATTTACTACACGGAGCTGCCTTCGCATCTTGCGTCGTTTTGGCGATACGTTCCGTTACATCGTTTTTGCTTCACCTGCTGTCTTTGGTGTATCATTCAGAGGAACAAAACGAAAAAAAAAACAATACTCGAATTAAAGAAGATAAAAGTAGAGTTTGGAGAGAAAGTGTGACTTCCCGAGGTATCTGGAATTATTTTACATGTAATATGTTGTAGGTAGCAAGTACATTTGATACAAAGGTTTTCGTGAGAGCGACAAGTTTTGAAGACTCAATCAAGTACATGTTTATGCGTATATCACACTGTTGACGCCTTACCGTGACAAAAAGTGAAATTATTCTGTGGATTTCGACGTCTTGTGTCAATGTCAAATAAACACCTGTAATACGAGTTTGGGTGAACAGCATCGTTAAACGGACGCGGAGAACGTTCATTGATTTGTCACAATAGTACTCAAATGGTGCAAATATACATATATAATATATATGTACGTACATACAGAGAAAAGTGCAAATTCGTCATTGTCTTTATCATAAAAAAAAAAAAAAATAGGGAAATCATGCCACGTGATGTAGAAAAAAAATGAAAAAAGTTGGTAATAAACATTCCTTAAACAATCTGCAATAAACTGGCAAGCTTAAGATGCATCTTACTTGATCGAACTCACGGTATGACCGGTGTGTGTATGTGTGTATCCATATAACGTACTTTTCGAGTAATTCATTCGTCCAAATGGATCCTAAGGAAGTACACTGCTGGCATGAGGTATATCGAGACAAAGTTGCTACACGGGGGTGGGGGGGGGGTAAAACAACGAGTGGATGAACGACGACATGTCACAAAATAATCAATGACTACTGTTTTCATTGCTCATATAAACAGGCAAAAGTTATTATAATATAGGTATATATCGTTATACTTACTCGCTTCGACAAAGAGGTGCATCTCTCGCGATATACCTCATGAATCATAAACAAAAGACACACAGGGGACCCGTACGACTCTCTCGGAAAACAAAAAAAAAAAAAAAAAGAGTATGGATACGAAGACAGCCCCGAGAATCACTAGGTAATAAGTTGGCTCACCGTAGAAGCAAGACCAGACGCGGCCATTGAAACTTTCGTGATGGTTCGAGCGAACAGAGGAGGACGGTGGTGTTCACTTTATTGTTTTTTTTTTTTTTTTTTTTTTTTTTTTTTTTCATTATCTTTTTCTACTATCTGGTGGTCGTGGATGAAGAGTCAACGGCGATTGCAGCGCGGGGACGAATCGATCATCACCGGCTTCGGCTCAGGCGGTCTCCAAAATCGGTGGCTGGCCACCGGAGGTGCACACATCGGACGTGGCCGTGGTGGTGGCGATGGTGTTGGAAACGACCGGGAGCGGCCGCAGGGCCTGCATGTCGCAGGTGTACGAGCCGCGTTTCTTTAAATCCTGGAACAATTGGCATTTCGGGCATGTGTCAATTCCACATCTTCCTTCCTCCCTCATATCCTTGCGTGCTCATCATCATCATCATCCTCATTACCATTTTCAGTTAAAAAAAAAAAAAAAAAAAAAAAAAAACTACCTCTAATCGTGCTCGCTCTCCCGTGCATCCGTCATTTCAAGCATACACGGAGTACTGGATGGTACATCGTTTTACCCAAGGATCGTGTCAGTTATTTACAATGTAAGTTCCAAGTGTGTAAAAAGCACACGTTAATAATAAATAAAGTTGAAATTTTGGTTTTTTATAAAATACATCGTATGGTGTCGTGGATAACAATTTGAAGAGCAACCAAATCTATGGTGCACCAAACGGTTAACCACTTCCATCAAATTGGGCATTTTTGAACGGGAAAAACCAAAATATAGGAAATCTGTGGAGTGAAAAAACTTGGCTGACAGAAATGTTTTACTCTCTACAGCATTATTATGTCAATAGTGGAAGAAAAACATTGTTCACTTTGATAAAATAGGTGAAATAGCTTGCGAAGCATCGACACGGTTTTTTTTTTTTTAATTTATTAAGGCTTCTATACTTGATGAATTTTATAAAAAACCAAAATTCCGATCACAAGCTTTGAACGTGTGCTTAAACACACTTGGATAAGTATATTACAGTGACACATCCAGTAGACCGTGCTCGTGCGAAACCCTGTCGTAAAATTGGGCCTCTTTGCTCCGAATACCACGTACAACCCAATTTCACTTCAGGGTCCGAAAAATCCAGTCATCCGCTCTGATCTACGTCTACTCCATTCGCGCGTCCCATTCGCTCAAGATTCCTTTTTCTCGTGCTCATCTCTCTATATAAAAAAAAAATAAAGTCAGATTCAATAGTAATATAAGAATGTCAACTTTGAAAGCTCCGCGCGAAGGAAGCAGGATCTTCCAGTACGTACATACCTATTAGATGAAATATCGTCTCCAAAACTTTTTTTTTTTTTTTTTTTTTCGGATAACTTCGTCCCTTCTTTTCCTCCGTTTCCCCGTTCGAAAATGTAAAAAACGCGTGTCCTGGAAAACCTGCTTACCTTTGCGCGAGCCGATAAAGAGTCGTAAAAATTACGTATGTATAATAAAAAATATATGTATCATATGTATGTATAAATATATATAATAATAATAATTATAAAAAAGGGATTGAATAATCGAAGCGGACTACTTTTACAAGCCACATGCGAGACAGCAACCAAGTGTGATTGCCATCTTACGATTAGTTTTTTTTTTTTTTTCTTTACTTAATCTTAAAGCAAGACACAATAAGTTAAGCAATCAACTACGGTCATGTATACCTAAATATATTGTATACATGGCTTATAAGGGGTATATATATAGTAATTAGTTGAAGGGAGGAGATACACTTTACACAGGTACAACAGCCAATCAAAGGTGAGTATACATAGTAATATATCAAGGTAAAATTTAAATATGTATGTACGTATAAACATTCTCGATTAGTTATGTAGAAAAAATATAGGTATACTATGATCAACAACTACTCGTAATAAATAAACTACGGAAATGATGGGTAATTTTAAGTGTGTATAATAAATATATGTATATATACATGTATAATAAGAGATATTAAAAACACTACTGATTCGTACAAAAATAATTAATCTACGGTTACTTGTAAACACTGAAATATATGGTACCAAAAAAAAAGAGAGAAAGTAAAAGATTGAACATTCGCTTTTATAATAATTGGTATACGGTACACAGTAACCAAAACATCGACGCACAATGCTTTTATAAATCTACATGGTGGTCATCGCTAATACTGTCGATTACTGTTCTGTTTTCTAAATGATGTAAAAAAAAACAACACAAGTGTCGCTCTCTCTCTCACTACATTTGTAAAATATCTTCGTCTCTGTGCATCGAGGGGAAAGAGAGATGGTTAATCCTATCGATTGTGAGGATGATGATCGGCTAGAGGTTGAAATATATTAAGCAATGCATGGCATTCAACGCAGGGCATTCTACGGCTCGTGTCGTCGCGTTCGTGTGTGTGTAATCATATACGGTGCAGACGTAAGCAAGAAAAAAAAAAAATTGTTGAGATTTATGCGCAGGCTGTAGTTATGGTGGCAATACATAGTATTGGAAAAAGAAGAGATCTAATAAGTTGGAGGATAATAAGATTTCAAGAAATAAAGAACCAAAGTCAAACTATGTGTTATATCCACGGTCATTTCCGACGTATCTCCTGGAGGCTCTCCTGGAGGCTTTGCGTGAAACGCTTGCACAACGACAAGTGGAGGGAAGAAGCCAGGCGAAGCAACGATTTACTATTGTTTTTTTTTTTTTTTTTTTTTGCATCTATTGCACTATATTTTTTTGTCTCTCTCTTTCTATATATACTTCATTGTCATTCGTTCGGCTCGGGACGTTTGCCGCTCTCTTGCTCGTAGACTTCCTTGGCTCCCGTCCGTCCGTCTCTCCGTAATCTCACAATTTTCTAACTAGTATCTCTTTTTTTTTTTTTCTTTACTACCTCCCGCGTTTTCTACCACACCTCTCGCTCTTTTTGTCCATACACAATAATCCTCTAATCGTGAGTCTCTGATCTATATATTTATAGGAAAAAAGTGTGATTTTTCTGTTTCAACATCGAACTATATAATATAGATACGTAAATATACATACGTACGATAATATAAATTATATATGGATAAATAAAAAATTTCTCCGCACATGTACAAACGTGTATATAATATTGAGGTACGCAATTAATATAATATATATGTATATTTAAATAAGCGTGTGTGCTCCATCAACAATAATAAATAATAAATAATAATAATAATAATAATAACAACGGCTCGTTAACCGTACACGTGTGTATATATATATAGGTACACGTAAGCAGATGTGTTCGATGTACACGTGTATGGCAACGTCTTAACAATATCAACAATGAGCATTGGCCGACGCTAATAATAATAATAATAATAATAATAATAATATATATAGCATGACGTGCTCACAATGACGTGTACATATATGTATATGCACCGATGTATATATAATCCACATACATATACATATATGATTGTAATATTGCGTGACAAAACATTTCATGTATATGGCTATATAATGCGTTTTCTTGCTCCCTAAAAATCTTGTTCTTTACCTTTGTCCGCACTTCAATACGGTCGCCGTAAACAAGCACCACTTTATCCTTGCTCTCGGTCACCGTCATCTGATACGACAAGCTCTACCGGGATAATCGTTCAATGAGAGTTTTTTTGTTTTTTTTTTTTTTCAATTTACGACGTGAGTATTCCGTTTTGTTTGTTAAAATTATTTTTGCACGAAACGATGAGTGTCCAAAATCAATGTCCCACGTTAAATAGCGTTCGTATGATTTTCGAGATCCGTGTGTCCAATTCATCGGGGAAATTCCCAAGGTTGGCGCACATCATCGATGCATTATACAGAGAGACGGATAAGACAGGCGCGCCGATGATGGACGAGACATGGAGTAGCGATGGTAGTAGAAGTCGTTGTTGCGTGTCCCCACGTGAAGATGCGTCCCCAAATCGTCGCGGGAATGTATATATGAGGAAATAGAAGAATTTTGATTGGTATCGTTATTGGGTATCTCCTCTGCTTGTTTGCACACTGAGTTATTATCCTTGAATTTTTTTTTTTTTTTTTTTCTTTTGTTTTCTTTTTTTCAATCATACATGCTGCAAGCACGTACAGGTGATGGAGTAATGGCTTTCTCGACAAGAGAAACTCTAAACGAAAAAAAAAAAAAAAAAAAACAACCCGTGTACCGTCTCGTCGCGTCCAACAACTGTATATAATAACTCTGTACATCAGTAAGTATCGCAATAGTTGCTCCTCAAGGTAATTATGTATAAAAATCCGTATCGTTCGTACATGTAATTATACAACATATGGCATTGCTCTCTAAGTGCGCAGAGTCTATATAAATAACGCTAATAAATGTACTATTGATGTATGTATAAATAACACGTGCAACACAATGAATCACTATTATAATATGTAGGGGCTGGTAAAATCATCTCACTCTTAATCAAAATCTATACAATAAGAACAACAAGTACATCATCATCATCATCATCATCATCATCATCATCGGCAGCAGCAGCGGCATCGGCAGATAGCAGCACCACGCACACAATAATACGTATCTATCTATCAATATGTATAATTATGATGTCCTCTACTGATAATATTACAATTGTGTCGATGCGTTTGTGTGTGTGTGTGTGTGTGTTCGTACCGATGGATCAATCAAGCATAGTCCCGTTCCCGCGGTGTGCTCTATCTACAACGCACTGTCTCGTCAAAATGTTGAGTTTGCGTGGCTCTTCTCTCTCTCTCTCTCTCTCTCTCTCAGTCTCTTGTTTGCCACCATCGTGTCTCTCTCTCTCTCTCTCTGTGATCGAAGTAAGGTGCATAGAGACCCGCGCTCACTCAAGGGGTGGTTGTTGCGGGGGAGAGAGAGAGAGACGCGCGGATATAGAGAAGAAGAAGAAGAAGCAGGAGGAGGAGGAGTTGGGGTCGGCTCGCGTTCAGAACGAGGCCTCGACGAGGCAGGTGTCGTCGGCCCCGGCGCTCGTCCGGCCCTCGCTTGGCTGCAGACCCGCCGAGCCCGCCTGGGCCCCCGCCGCCGGGATGTACTGGCCGTACGCCTGCTGAAAAATCCACAACCACAAAAAAAAAAAAAAAAACAAACGCCACGCGCTCTTTTACACTGGTCTGTACAAATTATACTTTCTACTAGCACACTCTCTCTCCTCCTCTCACTTATACGTATATGCTACAACTATATAAGCGGTTGTATCAAGCTTCGTGCCCGCAAACAATGGAGGATCGGTAGTAAACTCCATTGGTTCGAGCGCGACTATAATAATACGGCAGTACGTGGTCTAAGAGATGGATATATGTACTACTGGCTATCATGGAGCAAGTATCGTTTTGTGCAGCCAAATGGAAAAAAAAAGAGATACGGAGCTTGGGTCCACAGAGTGTGTGTAGGGAGTAATGTAATTACGTCCGACCGATGGGTGTCGATCGCTGCAGGTGTGCTTCTCATATCGGCACGACGAATATTTTTCGCGTGTTTACTTTTGGACGCGAGAAAAGTATGGCGTTGATTCCAATTGACGCGCGTGGTAATTACATTACTCGTGAGCCGGCTCGTCCTTACGTCGCTCGGGGTATGGATGTTCGCTCTTGAGAATGAGAAATGAGATCAATAAACGACCAAGCGGTATACTCTTTAATTTTTTACTTTTTTTTTTTTTTTTTTTACTCTCGTGGTTATATCCTACTTGTGTGTGGCATTGAAAAGCTATACATAGCCCGTATATTAATAACCCTCGGCGTTCAATGTGCAAGTTTCTATAGCTAATCGATGGCTAATTGAAGGGGAAGGGAGAGAAAAAAAAATTTCATCTATAAATACCACGGTAATGAGCTGAGGGACGTGTTGTTCTTTTTTTTAATTAAAGTGTATAAGCGTGGCTCTTTGTTATATCGACTACGAGGCTAATGTTGTTAGTTTGTTCTATATGGATATTGTTAGTTAATTGTTTCAGGTGCGACGACTAGTAGCTATATACCATGTGCTTTGTAACAGTCACGTCGTTGGCGGTAACAAAAATTGAAAAAAAAATCAGTCAAAAGTATGCGTGATTAACATTGAAAAACCGTGTGTTTGAATAAATTAGTGCGAAAAAAACGCACATAGCCGGTAAACAGTTGTACCGCGAAGCGGCGGTAGTTACCCTTGTGGTCGTAGTAAACCTCGACACAGAAATGAACATGAAAAAAAAAAAAAAAAAAAAAAAAGAGAGAGAGAAAAAACAAGCCGAAGCAGCGAGATCAGTTGTTTGACACGCGAAAGCCTACGATTAATCCCATTTCAATCCCCTGCAGTTGGCAGCCACCGAGTCCATTAAAATCAACTTTTGCCTCCCCCCACCCCACTCTTCTCTCTTGTTTTCCCTCCGTTCGGTGCTGTCCCATTTTTTTCTCTCTCTGTCTATAGGCCGTCGAATGTAGCGAGGGAAAAAAATAAACCTCGCGGAATTCCCTCGGTCGCAAGGTCGCGGTGCAGCCGCAAGTGTTAGAAAGCCCCTTGGAAGCTACAAAAGTCACGAAGGGCGTGAAAACTCGAGAGCCTCGCGGTAGGAAATTCCTCCCGATCGATCGGATCGCGCGAATGGATGGGCCGACTGCACCGAACGACGTGCTCTCACGCGATTCCACAGGTGCCCGAGGCCGAGTCTTCGCCTTTTTTTTTTTTTTTTTTTTTTATTCGTCGAGCCTTTAAATCACCCTCTCTGCGTATATATACACTCCGCTCTCGTAACTGAGATAAACGAAAAGGCGCGCTCGACACGTCGCTTGAGCTTTTTTTTTTTTTTTTTTTTTTCTTCGAGTGTTTATTTATTTCAACCCGGCCGTACAATTACAAAGACTGTGGCCGCAACAAAAAAAAAAAAAAAAGAAATTTGGTCGGTGCGTTTCGAAAGAGAAAGTCGAAAAGGACCATCGATCAGAGTTTCAACCTAGTTTCCCCGCGGACCTGTGTGCGTGAACGTAGTTAGTCGTGTATGCGATCACATGTGAAAATACGACGGAAATGGATAGAGAGGCGACAGAAATAAAAGAGAGAGAGTGGGGGTAAAATCCAACCCCAGTGGACGTTTTTTTTTTTTTTTTTTTTTTTCACCGGTGCTGGTAACTCGATTCGCTTGGCAATCAGAAGACTCGGCTCGCGGGGGGAATCGAGTTTTGTTTCTTTTTTCAATACTCGCGATGGTAATCTACTTTTTTCTCTTTTCCCCCCCAAGATTTACTCAAACTTGATACAGGCATTTTTAGTAAACTTTGTTAAAGAAAGAAAGAAAGAGAAAAAAAAAAAGGGAGTAATAAATTTATTGAAAAAGAGAGCGTATCTCGGTTTGGCACCCAAGCGCGAGCCGGTCTATTGCTTCCGGGCCGATGTCGCGATTGCGCGGTTTTACGGCCGCTCGATTTTTCCAGCTTCCGATTGCGAGCGCGCGGATTTATGCTCGCGCCTGACGCCCTTCGGCCTTAATTAAAGCCGCGATATCGGCGCCCCAGGAAGCTTCTTCCTTTTTTTTTTTTTTTTTCTTGTACGTACATGGCGAGAAAAAGTGTAGTGAACCAGTAGCAGTGGCTCAAGCGACAGCGAAACTTTTTTTTTTTACTGACCGGTTAAACATGTTGGTTTATTTTTATTTGTGTGAATATTATATATGCGTTGGCGTTTATCTTGTATTGTTATTAAAAAACATCAACTTTCTAGCAGACAGGGAGACAGCAAGTTTTACATTTGGTATGTATATGGTACACACGTTTATCAAATGTTTGAAATAATTGTATTTACAGTGGATTTTACGATATTTTTTAGCGATAATTTGCGGGGAGGACCAAAACAATGTACATTTACGTATGTCATACATAAATATGCCTAACATTTACGAACGACACTGTGTCACATTTATTATAAAGTACCAATTGAGAGTTTGGGAGATTAGAGAGGACACAGAGGGCGTGAAACAACAAATATATTGAAATGGACTGAAAGTTCTAGAAAATAGTTGGTGTCGAGAACATAAGGGGTTGAAAAAAAAATTGTGCTCTGCAAACATTGTCGTTATTCAAATGAACAATTAAAACACACGAACAGGTATGTAAATGCCAATTAGTGGTCAAAATGAGCAAAAAGTAAGATCAAGTAGTACAACATGGATATGGTCAGACCATCAATTTAAAAACCGATAAAAACCAACGAATGGGTGAAGCATGTTTTTTTTTTTTTTTTTTTTTTTTTTTTTTTATTAGATTCATTGAAAAACAAAAAAGAAACACTTAAAAGAAGTTGAAAAAAAAAAAAAAAAAAAAGTATAATAAAAACACCACACTTGAAAATTGAGCAAACGAGATATGGTTCTAAAGCTTTCAGCTCTCTGTATGGCGGATACAAGGACAATCGGGTGGATGAACAGTTAATGTAAAAAAGGACATAGTTAGAAAAAAGGCAGGGTCGGGGTGGACACTCAAATTCGACTTTGATGTTTCTCTTGCCTGGCTTCTCGGCTGCAGTGGATGCCCGTACTGCTGAGAGCCGCTATCGTCACGCGCCTCGTCCTGTCCTCGATTCTGCATACACATAGACATCATCATTTACGTGTTTTGCGTGTATGCGTTCGTTTCCACGTGTATGTATGTACGTATCTTTACTTGAACTATTATGTTGGTTTTTCTTTTTTTTTTTTTTTTTTTTTTTTTAGTTTACAAGTATGCCCAATTATTCCTCATTTATATCGCTTCTGTATGTGTGTACGGTTTGCATATTGTGAAAAAAAACTGTAGAGAAAATATGAGGGATAATATCGTTTGAGATTCTCTGGCTACTCGCTTATTACACTTCGCATGCTCATTCTCTTTTATGATATTTGTAATAATAATATATAATAATCTTGTATGAGTAAGTATACTATGCAGCTTCTATGTATACCAAAAGAATGAAAGTAAGAGATGCACGCTGAATCTTTTGGAGTGGAAAAGAAAGAAAAAAAAAAAACAGAAAAAAGATTTACTCATCTACTCGTTGTGTCTCTATGTAGACAGTTTTTTTTTTTCTAAGGTGAGAGTATAGTATTTTATTTTTACTTTGATAAAAATTTAAAAGTGTGAATTAAATACAAAGAACAGTGTACGTATGTACAGTAGAGAATGTGGAGATCTCGATAATAATTGTTTTCGTAAAACTAGTATGAATATATAATTTATCGTAAAAGTGTGAAATAGAGATAAAAGTGTAAAATTAGGAGAGAGTTGCAGAATGTAATATGTATATATATTTTTTGTTTAAATAGTAAAAGGTCTACTTCTAAGAAAAGATTTTTAGATTTTAAGTAAAATTGTAAAACCAAACGTCTTCTATAGTCGTTGACTTACCTTGGAGGTTTCACTTTATACATAACTATTTTCTCGTTGTACCTACTTATTGTAATGTCAAAAATATAACTGTTATATTTGATCAGACAATATCTTTTTTATCGATTAATAGCATGCACCTGCAATACTAAGTGATCTCTACCTCTACTTTATCGGGGTGGTTTTCTTAATGGTAAGAAAGAAAAAAATTATTATTAAAATTTAAAACAATCTCCAAGAGATTTAGCGTGGACCTACTTATTTCTTGTAAGCGCTTACGTGTAATTTATCACCGATTACTCCTGATCACGTCGGACGTGTACATGTGAGGGTACGTGATGCGTTGGATGCTAATATTTTATTTTACTTGTATCGATAAAAAATTTACGACAAAATTTCGCAATATTATTTTGATGAAACGATGGTTATTTCGACGTAATCGTTGACTAATGAAAGTGAATTTGGTTGCAGTTTGTCATACACGCCTCGACAACGAAAATATTTACGCGAGCGATATTTCACAATCGAACTTGTCGATTTTATGGGGCGTAAAAAAATGTGATCGTAAAACATCCATAAAACACTTGTCCACGGAGGATATTCACAGTTGCAACAACCGAAATAACAATCAACGAAACTAAAGCTCCTCTAATTTTGGGCAAACGGCCCGTACAAGGCCGGCGAATAAGCCCCAACCAAATCCACTTCCGCTGCTCGATGAATCGGCCAATTGATCACAACAGATTTACATTGTTGCTCATCGCCATCGAAATAGCGTGTACGCACGCGCGATCTCGTTTCACTGCCACTACATTTATACGTCCCGTCGACCATTAAACGGACCTCGTACACATTAGCTAATTGGGCTCCCAGTGTCTAACATGAACACGTACACAACATCGTACACTGAGAGAAAAAAAAAAATAAATAAATGTGACATAATGGTACTTTTTACTTTGGCCAACCCAATTTTTACCATTTCATTGATGAAAAGTAATTTCTATTGTACAAACAATAAAAATCACTGCTTACTTGCAACAAAAATTACTATTCAAACAGTAAAAAGTCTCTCTAGAGGACCAAACAGTATTACCAGATTACCATTCTGGTACAGTAATGTTTGTATTATATTTTTCTCTCAGTGTAGCGAAAAAAAGCTCAGTCTTGGCGTTCGTTTCATGCAAGCACAAGTTAATATAAACACGAGACAGAAACAAAAGTAACAAAAACAACACGCCACACACTAACACGTACACGTCCACAGAAATATATATATATACACACAACGTACACTTACACGGGGCGTGCAAGGGCTAAAAGAGAGCGCGTATGATATGCATGTACGTCGTATGTCAAACGATGAAAACAACACAGTACACACATACCAGCGCCGCGTGCGCCTTTTTTTTTTTCAAAGTGTAATAGGCAGAGATAGGGCGGAGAGAATGGGGGTGGGTGTCCTCGCGAGGTCTTGTATTTCACCGAAGCTGCAATGCATTCGAAAGCAATTTTGCGGGAGAGCCAAAAATTTGGAGCGCCCGCCCGGCGTTAAATTAGATGCTGAATTATTCACGAGACTTTGGCCGCGAGCGCGGAAAAAAAAACAAGGTCTTGTGCGTGCGTGTACGTGTGTGTTTTTCTTTCGAACCTTCGTGTAGTATTTAAAAAAAAAAATCGATCGGCCCTTGGCTCCGGAAGCTTTAATTAATCGTCCCGAAGTTAATTAAAATTCCCACCGCCGGACGGAGCTCCGATAATTCCATCAAAAGGGAGAGGAGCAGCCGAGGTGTAATCATCGCGGCGCGGCACACTGGATGGAAAAAGAAATACGGTCAATGCCTCCACACACACACACACACCGTAGTGTACGCTCCATCAATGACGAGGGGAAAAAAGTACTTTTGGCGCGAAAAACTTTTCTTACGTTCGTTCCACTGGTTGTATATACCCATAAGATCCCGTCCGGTAATTGGGAATCGAGCGGGGCAGAGAATGAAAAGGGGATAAAGGGCGGCTTGGCTCGCGACTGATTTTCCAGAAGAGCCGCTCCTTGCAAACTACGCCAATATCGAATGGACTCGATTTTTTTTTTTTTTTCTTCTTTCCTCCTGGAAAAAGAGCCATCGATCGGCGGACGGACGGGCGGCATAGGCTCTTCTTCTCGAAGCACATAATTCTCCGAGGATGAACTCGAATGGGTGTCCGGAGTTGGAAGAGAAAAACAGGAGGTGGTCGGAAGGCGATAAAAGCCCCTTACCTCGGGAAATTCGGGGAGTCAATTACAACCAACGCCAAACGGGTGTTCCATCGGAAGACGATCGAGATGCAGAGGAGAGAATCCGGGGGATGAAGCCTACACCAGCGTGTGTGTGTGGGGGGGGGGGTTGCACTTTGCCTTTCAATGGTAGGTGGTTACGAGGGCCAAGTGGCTCGAGTTGAAGGCTGAGGGCCGGTTAGTTACGCGAGGTCCGATTGGAATGTACACGACCTAAATTACACAGTGGCTTTGCCCTTTTGGGTACGTACACACGGTTGGGTGAGAGGGGGGGGGGTAGGAAAATGCAATTAGACGCGTCATTCTTTTGGCTGCTGTGGTATTGTGGGAAACACGGGGTTGGTTGTATCGCGAAGCTCCCTCGTGGGTTGAGGCACGCGTGGCATCGCTGCGAACAAACAACTTGCTTTCCCCCCCCTAAGCAGCATCAGTCAAGAGCGAGTTGGCGTGTCGTCTCGAAGGTTTGCTCGCGATGAACCCGGTATACAATTCCCTTTGCGCATACACGGCGCGTCCGACTTTTAGAATATATATATATTCATGTATTTGTAGTAGGCCGTGCGAAACATGTAATTTACAATCGTACGTCGCACCCACTTTGGAATGTCTCCTCCGAACTCGTTAAAGCTTATACATATGTGACATAAACGTACTTTGTTTGTCTCTTGTTTCGTCGTTTTTATCGTTTAAAACGCGAGATTTCCTTTTCTTTCTTAAACTTTTTTAATTACGTGCAAGCGTTGAGATGCGAAAGTTTTGGTTTACGTTTTACGTATGGAAATTTGCAAGGGTTGCCGATTTCATCGATCGATCGTTTGCTTTTTTTTTTTTTTTTTTTTTTTTTATTGTTCGGTCAATCAGCAAACTGTTGACTTTGTTAAATTTTTCCTCGTTTAACTTTCGTTGCACAAAAAGTAGACCAACACTGAAAAATCTAAACGCGATATGTCTGTTTTGTAGACTTTTTTTTTTTTTTTTTTTTTTTTTTTTTCAAAGAGTCGGTCGAATAGAGTTTTGATGAAAGCACGTAGCCATAGTTTGGCAATTGTAGCGTCGAGAATAAATTTGAGCAATACTCGAAGTAACAATGTAGTATTAGAATAGTAAAATCGACAAGTTGTCTTTTCAAAACGCGTATTTAATCATGAATTTATTTCAAGCTCCTCGAGATATATTATTATTATTCCACACACAAAACCGATAATCGACAAATGATCGATCGGCATTCAGATTATCGTATTATTTACTTTTGTCCGTTTTCGTTTGCTAATCCTATATAATTGTATGCTCTCTATACTGATTTTATTTAAACCACCTCGTGTGAATCCCTGCTAATGCAGTCTTTCCGCTCGAATTAGTTCGAAAAACTAAGTTTTAGTTCATTTAATTGTTGTTTTTTTTTTTCCTGATAATTACAATATTCACCTATACCAACCCACTCTCGAGACTATAATAAATACATGTTATAATTCAACGTGACCTGTACCAACGACAACTTTACCCTATCGTCGATCATATGTGTATATATATATAGATATATTTATGTATATAACATCCCTACTTTTCTGCTCAACGCTATCTATGTTCACTCAATTTTCATCGATATACATATTATTTATTTACAAGACATTTGTTTGCGCGTTTCGTAATAATAATACCCAAACGGTTTGTTTGTTTGTTCGCCACTTAGCCTACACATTTTGCTCCCCTATATTCCCCCAATCCCCGTTACACTGCATTTGTATCACTTTTACGTGTGTTGACTTTTATCCTTTCAGTCTAGTACACCATCTCCCGAACCGATGCGCGATTCACTGTAACATTATATATATATACCATTACAAGTTGCAGGGAACTGTGCATCGGTTCTACAAACAGATCACTCGGCGATCGACCGTTTGGCCGTCGATATCTCGAGACTTTTTTGTTTCTTGCTCGAGGGTGATCCCGAAAACTCGAGGCG
Source organism: Copidosoma floridanum (assembly GCF_036245765.1). NCBI lineage: Eukaryota > Metazoa > Arthropoda > Insecta > Hymenoptera > Encyrtidae > Copidosoma > Copidosoma floridanum. The sequence continues at coordinate 6,010,226 of NW_028321902.1, read as the reverse complement.
ACCTCGAAAGGAGCGCACCGAGTGCTCGGATCAATATTTTTTTTTTATGTAAAAGCACTTGATGCGCTCCTTATTTTGCTTAACTTAAATAATACTAAGCGTTTGGTTTGGCGAGCGGACGATTCGGGTGCCGAACGTGCGCGCGACGCGGACAAACCGTCGTCCTGCTTTGTAGGATTTTCAACGAGACACGCGTGCATTTTTTTTTTCTTTTTTTTTTTTTGTTCGGTAACTGATTGAACACATATAATGTGAGCGGGCAAAGGATTAGAGGAGGGGAAATGTAAAAAGTTGGGAGAGAGAAACACGTTTGTTACACACCCATGGGGTACACTTACACACGGAGAACATATATACCTAAAAATGGAAGACGAGGTTCGGACGGGGGAAGGGGTGGGGGTACGGCGAGTTGGGATCCACTTGTATTACACGCTGTACTCCCGAATCGCGAACTTTGTTTTCCCGCCGATTTTTTAAATTCGACCCAAGCATCGTTCTTTCTATTTTTTATTCCTCCAAAACTCGGTACAACTGTCGTTGTGCATTTTGTGATCTTGAAACTTTACTGAAAAATATCGCTCGAAAAGGAAACAACTTTAAGTTACAACGTCTTCACTGTTTTTATCATCTGATTATTACTATTATTGTTGCATTGCAGTTTGTAGTAGTTAGTGAGACAAAATTTGTACGATTCGACAAAGTCGAAAGTGATTTTGTTTGTTTTTACAAAAATAAACGCGTAGGTATGATTGTCGGGCGTTTTATACATATACTCGTGAGAATCTAGTTTTCCCAGCTGAAAAGACTAAATAAACAAAGCTCCCGGAGTCGACGCGAGAACGAGCGGAGTTTATAATTTCGTTGGACTCGGGAACAAAAAATAAAAAAATTCCTCGCCGCTTTTCATAAGCTCATCGATGGACTTTTAATGAACTTTTCAGCGGCCCATCGGTGATCAGCTTTTTTTTTTTTTTTTTGTTTCATTAAAGCGATAAAGGAAAACACGGCTTTGAGCCGAATTTTTTTAACGATGCGAAAATCGAATACTTGAAGCATCGATTGAAAAAAAGTATGGCCTCTCCGTGGGGTTTTCCGTAATTTTTCGAATTCCAAAAACCACTCGCGCGAGCGGAAATGACAATCGAGCGGCCGATGGGATCGAATTTCCCGGCAAAAATGCGTGAACCCAAAATTCGTACCATTTTCGTTTAATCACCGGATTCATCCCTCAAAAATCTCAAAGAGAGAGAGAGAACACGGTGGTACTAATCACCCGCTCAATCTACATTTCCAGGGACAAGAAGGGGAGGGAGCTTGATTTACAAGCCTTCTCTTGCACAGTCCCTCCGCGAGTTATTGGAGCGTCGAACACGCGGGGCTCGTGCTTTCCTTGGGAGACACGTCGGAGCTTTGGTTGTTCCTATAAAATATCACCCTAAGGCCCTCGTTGTAACATCGTAAAAAATACATTAGAACAAAAAAGTATTGCAAAAGTCGAGAAAATTTCAAGATCACAAAATGCCGTCAATTCAAACTATTATATTCTCCATCCCACTCACGGAGAGTCAACGCAAAGCGTTGACTTTTTTTGTACTATACCTAATAATCCATTCAGTTGAAATGTTTACCGAGAGGCGAGATTTATTTTTTTTTTAATTTATCGAGGGTATTGGGGTTCGATTATCGAGGAAAATTTATTACTCGAGCAAAAAACTACCGGTTGGCAACATCAACATCGACGTGAAATTCAGTCCCGTCGTCGTAACAATTAATCATCACTGTACAATACGCGCGCTCCTCGCCAACTATACTACCACATATTATTTATTATGTACAATAATTGCAATGGTAATAATAATAATAATAATAATAATAATAACAACACGAGATGAATCGGTGCATTGTCGAACCGCTCGATTAAAACCCCCTCTGAGGCTATTATCGTTACTGTACCGTGTAAATATAACGCCGAGCACATATCCACGTTATTTCATCCCTCGTCACCCTCTTCTTTTCCTTCCATTGTATTTAATTGCCTTCCCATTAATCGACCGATCGCCCCTCGCGCGGCTACAACACACTCGAATTTCCACCGTCGCTCCGCGCTTCGTTTCTTCTCGCGTTTAATCATTTGTATAATTATCTACACGCGCGTTTTCGCTGACCCGCCTCCGTTTGTAAATATCTCCTCTTCATATTTGTATGTACATACACACGTACAATCGTTCAAAACGTGGCGCGGTCGCTTCTTTTTTTTTTTTTTTTTTTTTAAATTCGGTTCAGTCGCAGGGTGTCTGCCCTGAATATTTCAGTTACTTGTTTAATCATCTTTGTTTTTTTTTTCTCGTAATTTTATTCAATACCTATGGATAAAAATAATGGTGGCACGGCGGCAATGGTGGCGGCTTTCGAACGCGAGAAAAATTACGCGCTCGCCAACTCGTACATGTGGGAAACACCCTTATTTCCATCCCTCAAAAACGAGACCCAATGACGCGGATTTGTGCATCGATTTATATCCAAACCTCCTTGAAAACCACATCAACCATTGCATTTCGTATTTACAACGCGAAAATCCCCTCGTGCGTACAACAATCACGCGCAACGCGTCCCTTTCCCTTTGGGAGCTTCATTGTTTCGTGGATTTGGCAATCAATCAAAGTTTCATGAACACTTTGCGAAAAACATTTGCAAAGGTATTGGCTTCACCAACGTTGAATTATAAACTCCCCAAATCGAGGTTGTACAGCTATGTGCTTGAAAAAGCAGCAGCCCCGCAGGAGCAGGGAGCGGAGGAAGGGGAGGAAGGACGTAAATTTCGCGGGCGTGTGGTATAACAATGAGAAAGTATAGTGACTATCGCCGTTGCGTTCAGACGCGCGTCTCGTTGTAAGAGTGCCCGGCGGCGGAGGAGTGGTGGCCGCGGCGGGGGTCGAGGGAGTCGCCGGGCACGGAAAACGTGACGTTCGGCACCTGGGAGGGGTCGTCCTCGGGCTCGCCGGTGGGCCCGAGCAGTTGCTCGGACGCCGAGGGCTGGTGGCCCGAGTGGCCCCCCAGCCCGTCGCTTATCGAGGTCGTCGAGGCTAGTATGCCGCGACCGCGTACCTGGTAGCGCGGGTAACACCGGCCGCAGCAGAACTGCAGGATCGTCCCTCGCTGGTGCTGGGGCCCCGTGCTGTGGGCCGGTGAGGTCAGGGGACTCGGGGAGCCGGCCCGCTTCGGCGCTCCGTTGAATGGCACTTCCATCTCCACGAACTCGCGGTCCTGCAAACATAGTGCCATTATTTTCTGGCTTATTTCCTTTTTTTTTTTTTCTTTTTCTTTCAACTAAATGTGTATGTTGGGTGCAAATATGGTGTTAATGTGGCTGGTAGTATACAAACTCGGTCGGAGTCGCAAAGTCTCCGCGATGAATTGCAGTGCCCTCGAGTGCCGATGGAGTGGTCATTCATCGATCGGTAGGACGTTCACTCCGGCGCAAAGATGGAGAGTTTGTTGGTTTTTTTCAAACACCGGCTCGAGCTGTGAGCGGCTATTTTTTTTTTTTTTTATCCAATCGGCCCACTTGTTGGGAGAGGCGTATTTTTAAATCCGAATCGGCGAAATTCAAATCAGCCGGATGTGGAAGGGGAGGGGGGCGAGAAAATAAGCGATTGTAATTTTAGGGAGGGTCCGTGCTCCGGGAGTCACTGTACAGCGGGAGCTAAAAATAATGAAGAGCTTGGAGTGTTTTTCAAAGGCGTTTGCGAGTATCCTTCCCCGAATCGAGGCTCTGTATAATTGATCGAGGGCCTGCGCGCTTTAAAGTCTTGATACAGAAGGTCGAAAATCTTTTGTGGTGTTGGGAAGACTTGGAAATCTTTCAGTAGACTCTCAAAGTTTTTTGTGAGCTTTTATAGACTCTTCAAGGCTTTATGTGACTTCAAACGATTTTAAACTGTTTTCGAGGCTTTTGTAGTCTTTGAAAGACTTGAAAAAACTTAAAAGTCATCGAAAGTCTTGGATGACTTTAAAATCTTTCAGAGACTCTTAAGGACTACGTGTGATTTTAAATTATTGACCTCAAAGAATTTTCGAGAGTTTTGTAGTCTTTAAAAGACTTGAAAATACTTAAAAGTCATCGAAAGTCTTGAATGACTTTAAAATCTTTCAGAGACTCTTAAGGACTACGTGTGATTTTAAATTATTGACCTCAAAGAATTTTCGAGAGTTTTGTAGTCTTTGAAAGACTTGAAAGTCATCAAACGCCTTACATGACTTTGAAATCTTTCAGTAGACTTTCAATGTTGTTGTTAACTTTTAGAGACTCATCAAAGCTTCACATGACTTCAAATGACTTTAGGAGTAACCTTTTAGAAGCTCTAAAAGACTTTGGGAGAAAGTCTGTTCAACGACTTGATGAGTGCGCACTCCTTTGGGTGGGTTTTCCCCAGGACGGGAGATACCTGCATCAGAGTTTCCTTGCGATTGGCGGAGGAAGAGCGATTCCTTGCCTCTTGTTATTTTGCCAATTTTGAAAACACAACAAGACTCCCGTGCGGCGAGGAAAGGGAGATATAAGAAAAAAAACAACCCCCTCGCTTTTTTTTCAGTCGCAGAGTCGGATCCTCTAATTAACCCGGCCGACAGTCGGCGAAACGAAGCCGAGCCTCTCGCCGCCATGAGACGCGGAAGCACTCGACTCGTCCATCTGTTGCTGAACCCCTCGGCTTGAGCCCTTATTAACCTACTTATCAACCCTTTTGTGTACGTGTGCGCGCACGGCGCTCGACGAGATCATTTCCGTTCCCCTCATTTAAGCCCCACCCCCCTCTCTTTCACCCCCTCCGATGTTTTTGTGCTCTCATTCACGGACTGGGTGAGATGACTGGCTGCGTTTTTTTTTCTCCTCCACCCTCCGATTTCCCCGGTAATGCCACTGTCTGGGACTGGAATTGACAGGCCAAGGGCGGTACTTACTTGCCGGGAAGCTCCTTTTTCTTCTTCTCTGACGACTTTTTCAGCCGACAAGTCGGGACCAGCGGGGTAAGTAAGAGGAGGATCTATTTAGAGCTTTTTTCGAGCAAGTTAACGCTGTTGTCTTTAGCTCGTATAGCTTTGATGAAGACTTTTCCGAGCGACGGGTCTCTCGCGGGGGGGTGGGAAAATTCCCGCGAGCGGACACTCCGAGGTGAGATAACCGAAGGGTCCGGTTGGAGAGCAGTTTGTAGGAAAAGTGGTGGTTGGCCGACTCGAGAGGTAAAAGTTTATCAGCGGGTCAATGGCGGTACTATACACCTCCCAGTGAGGCAAGGGGATCCTTGGAGCGTCTCTCGAGTTGCGGTGAGGGGATGACGGGACGAGATGAAAAATCTTGATGTGACATTTATACTCCCGCTAGCGAGCCTTGACTCTTTTTTTTTTTTTTTTTTTTTTTTTGTTTCTTTGGCGGAATTTTACAAGCTAATCTTACCCCTGCTTTGGTATCGCATCTTGCGTTTTATTTATTTTTTTTTTTTACATAAATTACAAATGGATGTTTCGAGAATCGTTCAAAGTTATCGAGGACTTTTTCGAGGAGGGAAAAGCTTACTTTGGCAATTTCGAGGCAGCGGCCACTAGAGGAGTGGGGCTTTAACTAGGCCAAAAGTGAATTTGGATTAACTGCAGAGGGTACAGGGACTGTAGATACCTACTGCCACTTGTCAAAGCCATCACTTGTGCACATCTCTTTGATTTACTTTCGTTTGTTTGCTTTTTTTTTTTTTTTTTTCATCTTCCAGACTGAACGTCATGAAAGCGATGATGTACGCGATGTGTTATTAAATCATTGTAATACACGAACAAGGATTTATCGTGGATGATCATTGGATCTGTTTATTATTATTTTGTAGGGATTTCCTGGTTGGTACAACCAAAAAAGGCAGATCACGTTTTACGTTGTAGCCGAGTCTCGGGGGAAATTTATCATCGGCGGAAAGTACTAAGCCGAAAAAAGTCAGGAAATTTTTTTTAGCGACAAGAAAGCAGGTGAAGCATAAAACCCTGAGTTGATTAACGCGGTGCTGTGTATGCGAGTAAAAAAAAAAAAAAAAAAAAAAAAAGTAAGAAAAACTAAGGGGGAGAAAAGACGCAGAGGAAAGGTGACGAGACCGGCGGGAGGAAATTCATACAGCTCGCGGTTCGCTTGGCTGACGAGCGGCCTCCGTATAAACAGCAACCATCATCCTTTGCAGCTCACCTCGACGAAAATCTAGTGCAAGTTTTTGACATTTTCTGAATTTTTTTTTTTTTTTTTTTTTTTCATTCCAATGAGATCAACAGAAAAAAAAAAACACAGCCACGTGCCATCAACAATGTCTGTATATACACACTAGAGGGAAACAGAAGAGAAAACAGTGACAATTCAAGCGGACGCACTCTCGGCAATAACCTACTTTGCCCAGTTTTTCCATCAAAAGGGACACATACACACACACACACACACAGACAGACATATAATGCAACAACCAACAGTCGAAAGCTCTTTACGTACACACATAAGCGACACCTATACACAAATGCACATACACATATATGTATACACACACGTAACACTCGTAGCTCTTGAATTTAATATAGTGCACGCGGATCCACTTTTGCCCCGGAGGGGGGTGGGGGGCGGAAACAATATCCCAAAGAGCTGTGTTTTTGTATACATAAGCTTTCTTGAAAAACCGGGGGATTTTTCTCCGCGTACCACTCGGGCGCGTAAATCACACCGGGGGACGATAATTCAGGCGGATTAACGAGGTAATTAAGATGTATCATCGGCAGACCAAACGCGCGAGGGATTTTTCAGTTCAGCTGGCAAGGGAGAGGAGGGGGGGGGACGCGTAAATTTTAATGACTCGCTCCGCTCGATGACTCTGATTTATGTGCCATCCCCGGAGTTACACGCGCTTCATGCTACACGTCCACGAATAGATAAACTCACCGCGTTTACTTCGTGCTGGGTATACAATACACGCGTCGTACTGGGGAAGTATAATGCACGCAGGTGGTGAAAGAACAAACACGCAACCCGCCTTTGTCCTTTCGAGCGAGACGCATCTGGAAGACAAAGGGAGGGAGACACGATTCTCATCTCTTTGTTTTTCCCTGTAACTGTATGCCGCGTTATCTCTCTCGTGCGCTCTCGACCTATCGAGTGGGGACCTGCCTCGCCTTCCGGTGTCGCGTTATCTCCGGTGCGCCTGAAGAAGAAGAAAAAAAATTCCCCATCTACGTGCAGCCAGGGGGTAAGAGTATATTGTGTATCGTCAGCGGACGATCTCGATTGTTTGAGCCCGTTTATCTGCCTCTCGACTCCGATGCACTTAACCCAGATAATGGCGCACGGGCCAGCGACTTCCCGGCTAACTATCAAGGAGAGCGGGAGGCGTGCAACGACGTCAAAAGCGGAGGTGTGAAGTGTGCATATCATCAGCTCTAACTTGCTACTCGTCAACTATTTTTTCCCCCTTTTTTTGCTGAGAAAGGGGGTTGTTTCGGTTTATACGATGGCGCGCGCTTGGGGGGGTGGGTTATTTTCTTCACACGCTCGTAGTGGTCCATCCGAGAGAGGATCCCTCATATACTCCGGATTAGCGGGGGCCACCGTGAGCTGGTGCGTGCCGCATAATGGCCCACATCAGCCGAGGCTTCAACCACTCGGGGGAAAAACGAGGAGGATCCGGCAAACAAAGCCACCGCAGCGCGAAATGAAAGCTCTATCCGCCGCGTTGAAATTCAAAGGGATGTTATATACCCTCTTTCTTTTTTACCCCCACGCGCAGTGATGAAAAAAAAAAAAAAAAAGAAGACGAAGAAGTAGGATGCAACGGGCGTCGTTGAATTAATTACATTCGGCTCTTGGTGGGGATTCAGGCCGCGTGGGCACACTTCCTCGCGGCTCTGTCGATGGCCCTTCTGCTTCTTCAATTTTATTTTTAGCCACCCTGTCGAGGGGCAAATTTTTTTTTTTTTTTTTTTGGACGAGGGGGAGGGAGCACAGTGACGTTGGAGCGGGCGTACACGCGATCACCGTTTAGCCGGGAAAATGAAATTATCGCAGGTAATAGACTCGCGGACTCAATCTGGTATGGAAAATATACATGTAGGGGTAAACTCGTAAGGGATTCCTCGCGCGTTCGCGGTATTTTCGATTCGCTCCACGCGCGACTCGGATCATTCAATCCGCGGGGGGGTGCACTCTCGCGAGCGTAGCCCGGATTTTTCACCGCGCGGGTGTACGTACCAACAACGCACGGACCGAGCGTTCGATTGTCGGGGAGTTTTGGTTGCGAGGGGCGTGAAATTGATATTTATAGGTGCGGGTCGAGACGGGATGTGTTTTCGTGGAAAACGTGACGAAACAAACGGCGAGTTATCCTTCTGACCCCCCGATACGTCAAGTTAAAAAAGAAAACAATCGAAGAGGGGATGCACCACGGAACGGGTCGACAGATACAGGCAAATGTTCGAGTTGCTTGGGGGGAGGTGGGGTACGATTGTACGTGTATATACGGTGACGAGATGCCGGGAGTTTCGAGGATGCAACTCTCGAGTACATTAGACAGCAGCGGAGCCTCTAAGCCGCTCTCCTTGGCGTACACGTAAGGGAGAAGTAGATCCACGCGGGGATGGGCCATTTCCGGGACATTTGAGCCAAAAGCGAGCTAAACGGGGGAACAGACAATAAGAATATTGTTATTATTTGGCCCGATAATATCCCGGGAATGGCGATGGCAGGGGTTGTAAAATAGAGCCGACGGACGGGCGATATGGTCGGGGGAGAAGGGGTCGTTTGAACGAACTGGACCGCGATAAGTTGCCCGACTCTTGTGTACGGCTCGAGTGGGACTATACTCGTACATCAAGAAGAAGGGGGGGGGAGGGCGAGTCCGGTTGCATTTTAATGCGGGGCTTTCGAGGGACAGCTCGAGCAAAAGCAAGTGGATCCGATATCCGTATACTTTTATCGATTGTCCGGACGATCCCGAGTTTGTACCACCAGCATAAAAAAAAAGCGCTCGAGTGAACAAGAGGCTGCATGTGAAACGTGCACTTACCGTCGTCTTCTCGAGGCACCTCAGCAAGTGATGGTGCTGCAGCTCGAATATGTCCTCCTGCTTGAGGTAATCGTCCGTCTCGAGGCCGCTCTCCTGGGCCGCCAATCGCGCCTCGGCGGCTTTCTTCTTGCTGACGAACGCTGCCCCGCTCGACGCCTTGGCGATCCTTATCCGCGCTAGTCTGGCTTTCTGCAACATTCGAGCAAAACTTGGTTAGTCACGGCACGCGATATTACATTACAAGTGTATAATCGAAGGGTGTATGGGGATTATTGGGCGCGTTTCATCGCCCCACACGTGAACGTGTGCACGTGTAAGTGTGCCCCGTCTGACCTCGTCGTAATTGCCGTACGGGATCCATTCATGGATACTGCAGGTAATTACCACTGGAGACGCCAATCATTGCTCAGCCGATGACGATGCAACATTTAAACAGCTGAGCCTCCGCCCTTTGGGGTATTATAGCTTGGGTGTATAGACGTTTGATCATTCGATGATGCACCTATATATACCTCATATAGGGATACGTTGAAAAAAAAAATTGTGGCGACTGTAAGTAGTAACATACGAGTTTGGTCAGACGCCCTGATTTTCATTTCGTACACATGAATGTTAAAATAGAGAGGGCAGCTTTGGGAGGGGGAAAAAAAAAGAAAGGTTCTGTGCTCCATCGAGACCCTTTAGGCTCGAATTGAATCACGGGCGCTTTCAGTGCGTCAAAGCTCGACTCGTTAATTTCTCGAAAGCACTCTTTCTTAACCGAGCCACTGCGAGGAAAAAAAAAACTAACCATTCGAGGAAACGAGTGTCGCGCGCAAGCGGCTCTAAAAGCCCGGAACGGTATTTTTTTGCTCAGCTGCAGGAGGAAAAAAGGGGGGTGGGGAAAAAAAAAATTTTAGCGCTGAAAAGGGGCCTCGTACAGCCGGCGTGAATTTTTTCGCTCGCTCGGCAATTAAGCCGCTCGCTCGGCGGCCTCGTCACGGCCCCGGGAAATTGCAATCGGCGCGCGCGCGCGTACAAGCTCACCCACCTCCTCTCCCATAGTACGTAGACGAGGACGAGTCAATCCTCGACGACCCTCCCAAATGGCTCGGCGATCTTTCCACCTTTTCGGAGCACGACGCCGTTACACGTCGCTATTAGCCTCCCTCATTTTTATCGGCTCGCGCTTTGTACCTACACGGGCTCCAGTGAGTGCTAATGCCTTTCGTGCCCCACTGTTGGCTGGTAGTTTATGCGCACCGCGGATTTTTCCCGCGGAATAGTTTAGGGACACTCGGGGTATTTCGGTGAGCACAAAGAGCCCAACCTAGAAAACCCTTGTTTCCCCCCTCGGGGCTTTTTGAGCTAGTTGAGATTATTGGACTTTCTTCGCAGCAGCCGAGAGCGCGGCCACTCAAAGGAGGACAGCGCGGTTTTTTCTCCGACTGTCCGAGGAAGAAAACTAACTTTTCGCTAATCCGAAGCCACCACGGCTCACAGAGGGACTCACGAAGCGTGAAATGGCTCCACTCCGAGAAAAGCTGACTCGTTTTTTTTTTTTTTTTTTTTGTGTTTTTTGCTCCCGAGTCGGCAGCGTCGCTTGCGAGTCATAATCATAGGGTTGGATTTGCAGTGCCGATCGAGGACAGGGGGGGGGGGGTCTACCGGAACGTGATTACGTGGCGTGACGTAGGCAAGAACAACTAGACTGAGAAAACGGAGGAGCGAGCGAGTGATTTCGATGTCGGCTAGTAGAGCGTGTAGCGGAAACGAGAGAGTGAAAATCGAAATTTCGTCTCGCCGAAACGTGGTTTGAAGTTGGGAACGTTTTCTCGAAAAAGTTTGAAAAAATAGCGCACGCTCCAGGGCGCGTCTGACCAAAGATTGGAGCGACTACTGAATTTCGACTTTTTCCCTGTAGTGGGCAAAAATTTTTTCAAAAACTCAAGCAGCGGAACCTTCTCGATGTGAATCGGTCAAAAAATCGCCAACTACTCAGAAAAGAAGAGGAGACACTATTGCTAATCACCAACGTTCGATCAGGGCGGATCATAACCCTCTGACCGTCATCACTCGTCGTGACTCTACGTTATGCCTTTTTTTATTTTTCCAAACGCTAAAGTAAATAAGACTCCACAGTGACAAATTATCCACTGTTTGTATACTTATAAAGCTACAGCACCACTATTTTACTTAAATGAGCCAAGCTTCGTAAAAACAGTGATTATATCATAATTAATAAAAAAAAAAAACTCCCCTGATTGATCAATCGCTCTGAACCAGCCGCTCAAAAAAAAGTGCGTATTTGTGAGATGCGAGTTTAATTTCGAAGAACGATAAATAGAGCTTGTTTAGCACGTGCGCGCGTACGTATGGGGTGACTGTGTGCTAATCGCAATGTCCTCCGGAAAATTAGTTCGTGCCCTCGAGCGACTAATTCTCTTCGCCCTGTTATGAAACTTCCGACCCAGCTTGTACATATACCTATTATATGCGTTTGTGTAACGCGCGCGCACTTGTCAAATAAGGCTTGTCCCGTCTGTACGTGAGCATTGCACATATTATTGTCATAGGAAAAATATGTGTATTCTTTTTAATGGAGCCAATCATACATAATCGTGGATGATACTTTTGCATCGTCGATTGTACAGAATTTTCGAATAAACGTTTTTTTAAATATTTTTTGGTCCCTAATTATGAAATAAATACGTGTGACGTTTCTGGGGTGGTAAACCAAAATTACGGTACAAGTTAAAGGAAAAAAAGTAAAACTTATAAAAAAAAAAGGACAACAAGTAGCAACCAGATCGCAAGTAACAATTCTTCGGATCTCTTGTTTCATTGTCATTGACATTACTGTTTCTTCCGTGCTCTTATTCTGGAAGATTATCGCTTTGTGATTCGAACCCATATTCCATCGTCTAGTGGAAGTGGGCTCAGCTAAGTCATCCAACGAATTCGCGTCTGCGTAATGTTAATGAAGCTACAAATAGGGTCCAGATAATTACAAGCTGTGTACCATAAATATTTTCAATAGTAAACAAAAAAAACGAAATTCTTGGCTAATATAGAAAACGAAAAGTTCCTCGAGGCATTGGGTCAAACTTATTAAAATATTACAACCGAGAAAAAGTACACGCTACTAAGAACTAAAAAAAGAACTAGAAAAACTACACGTTTACTCGCTAAAACTTTCTTCGCAATCTTAGTCGCGAACAATACTTGCGCGTATCGTTTCGCGTCTCGAGTGCCAAGGAAAAAAGAAAAAGTGCAACAATGGAAATTCCCAGCGAAATTCAAAACAATTTTTTTTTCCAACGGTCGAAGCGAAAAAAGAAGCCGAAGAAAAGAAATTCAATGAATGCATCTTTGTAGGTACACACGCACATGGGAGAAAAGGGAATGCGTCGTCGCGGGTTGACTATTATTACGGGGATGACGGGCGCGTTATTGCGACGTAAACGCGACGCACGTTATCGGCCCTGTCAGCGCCACACCGCGTAGTTTACACCCGAGGAGAGGAATAAAAAAAAAAAAAAAAGGTCCCGACCTTCGTAAAGCTCGACGTCCACTATGTTTTGTCGACTAAAACTTTGTTTATTGCCCGTGGGTGAACAATAGGTACTTCCGATCTGATCGAGTTTGGTCGTAAACTGTGTTTTGTACAACAAACGACAAATCGTCAACAATCGGTATTTCGAACAAAAAACGAGTATATATTTATATATAGGTACACGTATAAGTAGAGGTATAGCAATATCTCTCACGCAGAGGTTGCACTCGGGGCCAATTTGCCAGTCAATTTTCCGGTCAGTCGCTCGAGTGCGTCTCTTCCCTTCCCCTCCGCAAACCTAAGAGCTCCGGCTTCTCTCCTTCGCTTATACCACGCTAATTACGTTTGATTAATTAATGCCCAAAGAGACGCGCTATACACACGCCTGCAATAACAATGATTCGTGCGTCAGAGATCTCGTGCACACGTGTGTGCCCCCAACCACCCTTGGGTGTGTGTTTACTGGTGCTACCACGAGATCGGAGAAGAAGGAAGATCGGCAGTTTTTGGGATTGCGTGGCTTGTGATTATCACTGGGTGATGTTTCCAGTAATGCGGACGAGCGCGTGTCGCAACTTTTCAACTTGTTGTTGCTCAGTCACCGATGGGGATCGAACCTGCGTTTGCAATAATGTAGTTTTGGAAGCCGAGCGGGTTCTCGAAATAGCGATGCCGTGCGCGTCTGTGTTTTGAAACTTTTCCATCAGCGATTTCGACTCGAACAATTTGATGGTAGGGTGTCGTGAAAAATGCTCATCCTCGGTACAGTGAAAATGAATCGATCGTATCAAAGAGAGGGACTTTCTCAAACGAAATATCTGAGTACAAAGCTTTTTTTTCTCCCGCCAGGAGACTTGGGCAATAATTATTTCATGGATGTTCAAACACTTGCAACTGTCTTTGGTGAACAAATTTCTTAGTCATCGTTTGTTTTCCAGCACATTGTGTGCAATACATTTCATTGCACAGTATTTCAAATCAAATATGTATTTAAATAGGTACTTTTACTGTTATTTTATTCTTGATTGTTTCTCCTGTCAAACTGTAATTCGAAGTTATTGCTAAAAGGAAATTATTTTAAGCCCATAATTAAAAAAAAATAATAATAGTAATAAATAAAAAGAATTTTAAATCATCTGTATAGGTACCCAAGTCTGCTCGTTGGGATGGAACCGAAGCCGAGACTTTTCCACAATCGACGATCACGCCAATAGGGTATATAACCCTGGCTCGGTAGCGAAAAGAAAAATCTCTATAATTACCAGCCCCCACCCCCTGACGCTCTGGTTTTCAACACCTCCCGTTTATCGGCTCGCTGTTGATTCCCAAGCAGGTCTGCCGAGTCTCAAAACAGTTTACGCGCCTTTCCACCTCGACGAGGCCCGCGTGGGTATAGTTTCCCCGAATCCATCACAGTTTTTCAGTGAAAATCAACGGCTGAGAAAACAGAAACGGATAAGCCTGCGATTCGCGGAAGCGGAGAGAGAAAAAACGTATACAGTGTATTTTCGGAGCGGTTTCCTCCAATTGTTTTTTTTTTTTTTTTTTTTTTTCATTCTAAGGCTCGATTTCCGAAACCGCGTAACGCGAAAAACAAAATAAAATTTTCCCTCTCGGAAATAAGCAGCCGCGACACAAAAAAGACAAAGAGAGCCGGTACGTGACGTGTCTGAGGGAGAAATACCATTGCCAACCCCCTGCTCGTTATACTCTGCCCCGCGGGTCCCCCCCAACCCCCGAGTCCTCGTCGCGGCACACTTGAAAGCCTCGTCGCAGCTAGGCCGCGTTTTTCTTCTTCTCGTTGTTGTTGTTTTTAGGTGTGCACACTCTCGTCGTGTCGAGAAGGGGTGTACAAATAGGGCCAGCCTCCGCGAAACAGGCCACAACACCCCACCGCTCTCCTCTTTTTCCCCTTTTTATTGTGATATTTGTGTGTACACAAAGGAGGGGAAAACGCGCGAGGGCGATTATTTTCAATTTTCAACATCTATACGTGTATTATGTGTGTGTACGCACGCGCACACAAACACCTGTCGAGTCTCTTCTCTACCGGCGGCGTGTATTTATCGAGGGTCGAGCCTCGGGGTGGCTCCGAAAATAGCACCGACAACGGGCCGCCTGGGTATTATATGGCCAAATACGTATATGTATGTGTAACGCGTTGATAATTTAGATGTTGTTACGGTGGCTGCATCGATTTTTTTTCGGAGCCACTCCCCCGATGTTGCCGCATCCAAGTGTAATACAATGTATACACGACTGGAATTGAGATCGACTACAGTAGCGTGTGTACATTGGACTTCGATTGGGGTGGGGGTCTTTCTCGAGATCGAAGGAACGTTTTTGCTCCTACGCAAATGATATCGGATGGAATCGTGGTGATTTGTAAATGGCAAATCACATTGATAATCGTCATTGACGCGTAGTCATCCTCAGGACAGATGTTCAAGTTGAAAATTCAAAGTGGAGAGAAAATTTTTGTCCAAGTGCTAAGTGACAGAGCGCACATGGGTACACGAGGACTGGCCTCGCTCCTTCCCATTGTACCCGTATAGCTTTTATCCGCGTGTATGTACAAGTTTGATCTCTGCGCGGTAGCAGACTCTCCGGCTCGGGACGGCGAGGTGTACACACCCGCGTCGGCTAATCACTTCCTTCCCGATCGATCCTTGATAATTAATATACACGAAGAAGTACAAGTGCCCCCTGGGGGGGCATATTCGATCCTCGTAATCGGTACACCTGCAGTATATGTATACACCGTGGAGTTGTTGTTGCTCCTTTTAATAATACACGTCAAAAAAGCCTGACAAATGGATGGTATATCGGGGACAAAGAAAAAAAAAAGGAAATATACACAAATTCGTTCTTACACGCCATATACTCCCCTCATATTCCTTCTTTTTTTTCGTACATATATATAGACCATAGGATCCTGGCGAGCACGCGCGTCTACATCCGCGCACAGCTTGACATAGTGAATTATTCATACCCCTCGCGGAGAGTACAGGGAGAGGACAGACGCAAAAAAAAAAAAAAAAAAAAAAAAAAGTATCGCGAGGGAGGAATTCCGATTTCTTGGGCGATACAGCAAGCGCGTGGGGCGCTTCGTTTGCGCCGGCGTGTACTTACGTGTTTATACACGCGGAAAAAAGAGACGCGGCGAAACTCTCGACCTAAATCGGAAAAACCTCGGCGGTGCGGAGCCGCAGCTCGTGAATGGCGGCACTTGGCCCCTTACTCGCTTCTTTGCCCGATGCTTTGTATAATGCACACCGAGTGCTCGCTCGTTAGGGGCTTCAGCTTTGTTAAATTTTGAATCCCCTCGATTTATACGAAGATTTTAATGTACACACTTGCACCGCGCGGAGTCACTTATCGCGAGCTAAGGAAAAAGGGAGCAACAGCTGCGTTGGCAGTGATCCGAACCACTCGTCAAGATTAATTTGGGAATGAGTGGGAGAAGGGGATGAGCCGGAGGGTCGGGCCTTTGGCACGTGCCGCCAAATGGGCAAATCGCATCAACTCCGGGCATACCGATGGACACGTGGGCTTTAATTTCATTTGCTCCTCCAACTATCGCCCACACGCGTCGACGAGACGAGGATTGGGAAAAAAATATTTGTGACTTCTTTCCTGCACTTTGATGTCCTTGACGCGTTGCGACTCGTCTATGTTTTTTTTTTAATTATTACTACCGGAGGCGTTGCACAAAGGAAGCCATGAGGGGAAGCGTGATTGGTATAGGCTTGGACGACACGACTCATCTCCGTGTCATTTTCGCGCGAGACGAGCAACCTATTTATACCAACGTGGGTAATATGTAGGCGCTGAGAATCACCCCCTGGGCCGCGAGAGATGGAATTACCCCGGCCAATATCATTATCCCCTCGGGCGGGGGGTTGAGAAATGACACTGGATCTACATTTAGCCGGGGCTATTTTTGTCCGTAGCACATCCCCCCTACCCTTGTGGATCTCTCGAGAGGTGATTTTCTTCCCCCTTTTTTTATTTGCTTCTTCGTCTTTATCAGCGTAAATCGACGTGCCACCATTGAAGACCGAATCGGGAACACGAGAGCCAACTATTACATCCAGAGAGAGAGAGAGAATCTCTGCGTTTAATGTCGACTCTCCCTCGATTTGATTTCACAGCTTTAATGCGGGGCATACAGGCCGCGCGACTGTGTGTGGGTAAGCGCATGTATATACACACGCGTATAACTCCGGAGCGCGAGCGAGGCGCGCGTCATTTCAATTTCAATGAGGGAGTAGAGGATTCCGGATGAAGCTCCAGCGATTGTGCTCGGCCGTAGCTCGTTTCTCCGGCGCTACTCTCTCGGAATGATTATCATCCCCCACCCCTCGCTTTTGTACGCGCCCTGGACCCCCCGGGGGGGGTAGTCGAGCGTGAATTTTTCTTCCTTATTTTTCCTTTCCCTCCCCCCCCCCCTTCGTAGCGGTGCGCCGTGGCTTTGGAGACGGCGCTGTTGTTGAATACAGTGACTGATGATGATTATGTAATTTTGCTCCACGTGTACGTATATGGTTCGCTCTTCTCGTTGTCTCTTCTTCTTGGGCAAAAAACAGCAAAGTGCGTATGGAAATGCTCAGTTTTTTTTTTTTTGTTTTTTTTTCCTTTGGAGAAATAGAAGAGACACGCCAACGAGATTTCGACGCGGTGACTTTGATTGAATATACAGCCGAGCGGTGCACGGGTCAAAGACGCTCCCAAACATCCCTCAGCTGCTTGTGTGTGTGTAGAGCACACTTTGCCGAGTAAGCGCACCTTCCCTCGCTTTGATCGGGCGCTTACGTATACCCAGCGGGTCTTAACCCATTTTCCCCTCTCAAAGTTGAGCCATTGTTTAGTCGTTTTTTTTTTTTTTTTTTTTTGGGTTCTCGACTCTCTTTCGATAATCACACGCTATGGCTCAACTATAGTATATACTAGATTTTGATTCAATGTGTATCTTTTAGCTGCGTTTCGCGGTATAACGAACGACTCGAAGGGTTAACGAGCCCGAGCCTCTCGAGAAAAAACAAAGAACAACACAACGCACGTGTCAATGGCTGGCCCGCTTTTTCGCCCGAGTCGCGCATCGTGCCTAGTTTTCTGGTGTTTTTTTCCAGGGGAAGCAAAAGAAACGTGGGTTTAGCACGTATACGAGTAACAGAGGGGAGGGGGTTTGAGAGACGATCGATACGTCGGAGTGTAGCCACGTAGGGTCTGTTGACTAGAGATAGCCCCGTAGGTTGCTGAATGAGCGCAGGTAATGAAGCGCGTCCGGCTGGCTGGTGGCCAAGGCAAATTTCACGGAGGGACACGCGAGCGGATGGATGCTCCGATCGCACCTGCTGGCCACATGGACAATGGAGATTTTTTTTCACGGGATGTCCGGCCACGTCAGGCTGTTACTACTTACATCCGACCAAAACTGTATTTGAAAAGAAGAGCAGGCGCAGATTTTTCCATCGGACGTCCGACCGTTTCAGGCTGTTACTACTTGCAATCTTGGAGCATGGCTATTTATTTCATATATTAGTTGGACAATAGGTTAGATTCCAAGTTTTTTCATTTAAATTTCCTTAATTATGGCAAAGGAGCAAGAAGACAGTAGTTTTATTATCAAATTGTTACTACTTGCGTCTGACCAAAACTATATGTTTGAAAAGGAGCACAGAAGCAAAAGTGAAAAAATTTCACACGGCGTCCGACCGCGTCAGGACGTTGCTACTTGTGTCTGATCAAAACTGTTTTTAAAAGGAGTACAGAAGATTTTTTTCGCGGGACGTCCAACCATGTCAGGCTGTTACTACTTGCGTCCGACCAAAACTGTGTTTGAAAAGGAGTACAGGAGCAGGTTTTCTTCACGGAACGTCTGATAAAGTCAGGATATTACTACTTGCGTCCGACCAAATCTAGGGGCTGTGAATTGACGTTGGCTGAACTTTGAAGTGTCGCTAAGAAATAAAAAGAAATCTCATCGCGAGATAAAAAAGAAAATAAAAGGGGGGGAAGGATTGAAAAGTTGTTCTCAGGAGGGCAACTAATGAAAATCGACGTTCGGTAATCGATAAAACGATTACGCCTCCGGAAAACTTTTCTCTTTAACCGCCTCCTCCCCCAATCTTCGGTTTCTTTTAGCGACGAAACCCGAACAAGGGACGGCTGTTAACTACTGCACCTCAGCGCTCCATATACTTTATCGGCCGTGTGTTTCTTTGGCTCGTGCCTCTCACACAAAAGACCGTAGCTGCAGTGTACTGTGAGCTGTACGTGTAGGGGTGCGGCTTTTCCTCCGTTTGTCTCTTACTCCCCTTCCAACTTTTCCCGCTACAGCCTCTCACCGAGTGCTTTTCTTGTCGACGTATCGCAACGACACGATGTGTTTTTATCACCCCGTCGGTGAGAGGAGGTGTGCTTCGTTTCGAGAAACGAAACGAGGAGAAAGTCAACGCTTTACGTTTGCATGCGCTTTTAGCGATCGATGGATGATTTTTTTCCGTACAATGACCAAGTTGGATGGTGAATGGGTTTTGGGATGCTGAGAAACCGGGGATTTGCCAAAAAGTCCATTTTGGAACGAGTTTTACCAAGGATACCATAGTTGGACCGTATTTTTTTTTAATTCTCGATTATCGAACAACGGTATCTTTTTCATATGTTAGGAAAATTAAGATCTCTCGCGTTTCTTTAAATAACAAAAAAAATAATAAATTTAAAAACAAAAACAAAAATAGAGATGTATTTTTAGGAGAATTAAAATATCTTCATCGCCTTTGTAATATATGCGGATGTTTAACGCCAACTTAAAAAAGTACATAAGAGATACATGAGTTTGAATATTTCGAGTTTGGAAAAAACAGGAGGATTGCAGCAGGTAAAGAGCCCAAAGTTGTCTTTTGTACGGGTAAAGTTATTTCTATCACTGACACACAGAATCGATTTGACCATTATGACCGTTTTCGATTTTACTGTACCAATTGTACTTCACCAGCTGAGCTTGAAACAGTAACATTTAGGTACTATTATAACGGTATGGTTTCAATAACCGCATTAGTGGATCACAGACTTTGATATTTAATTCTTAGTAAGATTAAGAAAAGACGCGAGGAGCGAGACAATGAGAGAGGAAACAGGTTCACCAGTTGGCTCCCCATATTTTAGTAACTCTTTCGAGTGGTCGAGGAAAATTAATACGATCGCATCGTCGCTTAACATCCCAAACGAGCGCTCACCCCTTGGAGCTAAAAAAACAGAATAAAGGAGCGCACGGCGCTGGTAATATTTAAAGAGGGTGCACTGCTCCCGGGGTTGCACGAGGTACCAGCAGCATTTCGTATTCCTCTTTGGCGCGAGTCCCTTTGTGCGCTTGCGAACAAAAAAAAAAAGTAGAGAATGCAGACGCATCCATGCATTTGCACCCTTTGCCCTGATGTATCGAAAGGAGCGCGCGTACGCTTGTCTTTCTTCCCTTCGCGAGAGCACAAGTATAAAGGGCGCCAAAGACAACTGAGCTACTTTTGCACTACAATAATCCACTCTAAAGAATAGCTGTCTCTTCATCAGTGCTGCCTCTCCATTTGTTGTTGCTGTTCCCCCACCTTTTTCCAAGACAACGCGTTCGGAGAGAAAAAGAGCCACCTTTGCTTTGTTTTTTTTTTTTTTTTTTTTTCACTCTTTTCCCCACCCCCCAGATCAAAGGCAGAATTTTAACGACGCGATCGCGATGTCGCTCGTCTTTTACGATCCCGCAATAACTTGTACGCGCGCTTTTACGAGGCCCCGCGCGCGCGAGCGTCGTTATTTTTAAAAAAGCGAGCAATTAACGGATAAGAGTACACGGGAGGGGGGCGAAATTTACGAGCCCAAGAGGTAGGGAGGGGGAAATGGCGCGTTGCTCGCATTAATTAGGGAAAAGCCGAGCTTCGACGGCGGTGTAGAGCCGAGGCCGTGAATTATCGTGCCCCAAAGATTGGAAATTAATATTAGACCGTTTAACGGCGGACGCTTTGAACTCGCGGCCAAGTCGTTTTCGCGTGTTTCATCTCGGCGCTTTCGTTATCCCTTTCCCGGATTAAAAAGAGATGAACAACAATGAACGACGTCACTGCCGTTGCTGTCACTGGAAAGCTATAGGGAAGCTGGTTTTTTTTTTTTTTTTTTTTTTTTGTTGCTCTACCGAATCATCGCCGTAGACGTTAAAACACGCGGAAAAAAGCACGCTTTTCGATCGCCCCTAATAAACTCTCCGCTCATTGTACACACGACGGCGTATAAAAGTGAGGGGGTGCTCTTGAAAAAAAGCCTCGACTTTTATCGCCCATAAAAACACTCGTTCTCGGATTTGGCAAACGACGGGCACGGCTAAATCGAATCGTCACACGCACTTTTCGCGCGGCTCATTAAAAAGCTCGACAACAATGGAGGAAGCGATCATTTCCGGGAGACCCCGGGGATGAAAAACTCAACCAACAGCCGTTAAAAACGAGGAAGCCTCTTTCTAGCTTGGGAGCAAAAAAAAAAAAAAGGGTTCATTAGAGGGCCCGCTGCATCGGCATCTCGATATCCGGCAGAGAGAGGAGTCGTCATCGGGAAGAAAGGAAGGATGTAGCTCTCTCCACGCGTGCAACCCTCGTATAAATCACGTCCCCCCCATCCCCCTCGATGCGACTAGACGGCTCGTCTATAAATACATCCGCGTGATTTACCATGGAGTGCGTGGGTGTACATCCGTGCCCCGTGTACCGATGCGTTACCTCGGTGTTTCAATACACGTACACACTTGGGAGGAGGGCGAAGGATGTACGTGTGAGCGGAGACTGGACGACGAGTGGTATAAAATCTCGCGATGCCGTGTGCACACGGACGACGGCTAATCAACCAGAGTGCACTTTCTGTACGGGCTGTATACGTTGTACCTATGGCCTTTTCCCATAGGAGGAAAAAAAAAAAAAAAAAAAAAAAAAAAAGAGTACGAATACCTTGTTCGGAGAGTGATGTTTTTCAAGATTTCGCGGGACGACAAAAGTTTGCCTTCGTGTACGTATATATATGCGTGTGATTGGAGGGGAGCTCCAAAGCAAAGCACGTCCATACACGGACACGGCACGTATATAATTACAAGGGAGGCGAGCGAAGCACTCGCGTCCATTTGCATAGGGCTCCGTCAGCCCGGGGCTTAAAGTAGGTATATACACCAACACGTGCCATATTGTGGGTAAACTCCGAAAACTCGAGCCGTAAGCTCTGCAACAATATATCGGGAGGTTTGGGGGGGGAGTACCGATGGTGTATCAGTAGCCGAGCGCATAAAGTGTATATTATAGCCGCGACGACGGCCCGAGGTTTAACGAGCGCCTCCCTCTCGTGTGTGGGTGTACATATTACATGACCTACCCCCTTTGGGCTCTCGGCGCTGGACAAAGTGCTGGTAAGCTGTGTCGGATAAATCGTTCACTCGCAGATTTTTATACAGTTTTTATAGGTTTTACATGCGGAGAGACACGGAAAAGGAATATTTATTTCTCAATACGTGTGTACGTGCATGCGGTGCAAAGAGTACACTCGGTAAACTGTTTGCAAGTTTTTTTGTCTCTTGCCTACCTCCTCAGGCTTACACGTGGGTACAATGTGCTTATGCACATAAGGTATTAGCTCTACTTGGATATGGGAAACGTGTAAGTTATAAATAGTAATAATATTATAGGTGTAGGTGATGTGTGTGTGTGTACTCACCCTCTGCGCCTTCCTCTTGTCGGCCCGTTGATTCTGGTGATAAATCCGACTGAAGTTGCTGACGATGACGGGTACGGGCAGGGCGATCACGAGCACGCCGCTGAGCGAGCACACGCCGCCCACTATCTTGCCGGCTATTGTTTCCGGCACCATGTCTCCATACCTGTATACCCAAACAACAAAAATCCCCATAAGTCAAGGAGTCCTCCGTACGCCGAGGGATGGGGGAAAAAAAGTGCCTGCCGAATTTGCACCAAATTTCGCTTGTATGTGTAAACGGCCTCTTTTTTTTTTTTTTTTTTTTTTTTAGCTCAGTCGATTTCGTTAGGAATCGTACACGTGGTTGATTAAAAATTGTCTCCAAAGCGGGTGTCGCGATTGAAACAACAGCACCGAGAGCTCGTTACCAGCTGGCCGATCGCGAGCGGTAATGCAGCTGTCACCTTGACACGAGCTCGTGCCTAACTAATTCATGCGCTGCTTGCCGATCGATCGGTCGATGCAACGATAACTGCATCCGCGCCGAGTTTAGACGCGTCTAAATACAGAAAGAGTATATGTTTGTATATACATGACTTTATCTTGTGTTTTCGGGAAACTCTTTCTTTTCGGAGGAGGGGAAAGCAGTCGAGAATTGTCATTTTTCATGCCTCGGAGCGGAGCGCGAAAACATCTTCCATTCGTGTGTGTATTGTATACGTGCTCGCGACTCTTACGTAACTGCAGCGTCTTACGTGCGGCTCCTAGTAACAGATAGCGGCCCGCGTATACATACATCCTCGTCGTGTATGAATTTATATGTGTACAAACTTTGCTGGGCTCATTTTTCACCGTCGCGGGAAAAAACGAGTCGCTGGATTTCTACGTGTGTATATGGTTGATATACTCTGGTCGTTCACTAAGGGTGCAATCGTAGGTTTTTTTCGGTGAAGTTTCGAGAAAGGTTTTCTTCGGGGTGCGGTCGATTATGGTTTTTCAACTTGCATGAAAATCGACTGTCGATGGACGAAAATTAAAATTAAATGGATCACGGACGGGATGCGCACAGGATTATTCGTTGGCAGATCCATGAATAACCAAACGAGTGAATTTCATGCAAAAGACTCGCGAGCTTTTCTAGAGAGAAATGCGTTATTTATGCGCGCAACAGCTTTTTTTTTTGGGAGGGGGGGGAAGTTATTTCATCATTTGAAAACAATAATTTCGTGCATTTTTTTATATGCTCCAGCAGTTTCAATCGAAACATTGGTTTCCCCCAATAATTCATCTGATTA
Organism: Copidosoma floridanum; assembly: GCF_036245765.1. NCBI lineage: Eukaryota > Metazoa > Arthropoda > Insecta > Hymenoptera > Encyrtidae > Copidosoma > Copidosoma floridanum. The sequence continues at coordinate 5,986,605 of NW_028321902.1, read as the reverse complement.
AAACTCCCCAATAATTAATCCGATGTAACTGTTTTGAGCGACTAACAAGTGTATTTTGTATAAGTATTAGACGTATTTTTACAAATTATTCTTTACTAATCGATATATTTTACATCTTGTTTTTCAAATTCAACAATCAAATATGTGTTATTTTTGAGCGGCCACAATGACGTATCTTGGCGTAGCCGAGTACACCTTCAGACGTATATACTGAGTGTAGCAGTAGGTTACAACTATTATTTGACAGAAAATGAAACAACAACGAAATTACATCCTGGGATGTACGTTGGATCGAAGAAAGTAATTAATTTTTTTTTTTTCTTTTTTATTTCACCCTTAATTTTTGTATTTTCCAGTAAAGATTGCCAAATCAATTATAACAGAAACAAAATGACCTTCAATTTTGAAAATAGAGCAAAAAATGCACAGCTTTCTTTTCTTGAAGGGACGAACTGCACCAAAAAGAACCGAAACGCGAACTCAAGGCCCCGATCGTAAATCCTCCTCGGATCGTTTCGCAACAGCTGCACGCGACACGCGAAAAGCGCGATTTTTCCTTCCGCACTTGATTTAATTTGCAACGCGAAACGCCGGCTTTAATTTCATCGTCCGAAGAGCGAACGCGCATCGACAGCAGCAGCGGGAGGGGAGGGAGACGAGCAATTTTATTAAATCCTCGCGTTCTCTTTCCTCCCCAAAAAACAACAATCCTCGAACTCCGTATATATAAAATAGTACACGGAATCACCACTGGAACCCCCCCCCCAACGCGGAGGGGAGGGGGTGTAGCGTCTGGAGCCAGAAGCTCGAAAGTTTTATACCGGTGCTGGCAACTTTAAGGCTCGGCCGAGTAAACAGCGTCGTAATAATAAAAGAAAAATCCTGCAGCTAACGGTAAATAAGTAAGTTTGATCGGCCCCGGGAAGAGTACACAGGGGAGAATCGAAGAGACGCAGGTGATTAGCGTGACGGGATGAAAAATATTTGTACTTATTTTCCCAATGTTTTGAAAGAGTTTTTTTTTTTTTTTTCTTTTCATTGCTTTAAATTCACACGAGAGAAAATGGATGGGTTGACTTTTTCGTTCCACCGACAGATGTGACCTTCTCGTGTTATACATACATAGCGTCGTTGGTATAACAAAAATGAACTGTATATATACAATACGTGGTGTTTATTTACCGGAGTAGATTTTTTTTTCCACGTGCGACGACGGGTGGGGATAAAAATGGATCAAATGTTTGCCCAAAATTGGAGTAAAAGAAAAAAAAAGGCTACATTCCAAGCGTAACGCGAGATAAAACCGATAGGTACGAGAGGGGGGAGGGCCTTTTCAAATTATTATTGTTCCGTCACATCCTTCTGTCCCGGCATTAATTAGAAAACGCCCTAATTGGATGAATGTCGGATGCCCACTTTACCCCTTTCGCACCTCCCGATTGAAGACAGCAAAAAAACGGCAGTGTGAAATAAAGTTTCTTAGCTATCCGTGTGATAACAGCTCGTTTTTTTACCCCCAAATCGAGGTTTAGTCGAATTCCACGAGTTTACATGGCCGCTAAAACCAACCCCGTGTGGTACCCAAGCGCGACCAAAATTAACGAGCCGTTAAAAGCAAGTGCGTGCCGTGGAATCTTTTATGACGGCCTACCTCGCGCGCGCATACATATTATAATCATGTGCAGGGAGTATAATTAACTAACGCAAATGCTGTAGTCGAGCACAATGCGAGTTATACGTAATGAGTAGATAGGTATGTATGCTCTTTTTCCCCCTACCCCTCTCGCAGTCGCTTGACGCTTTCATTTCGCAGGTATGCCTGATGCAGTGAAAATTCCTATACTCGTCTCCACACTGTTCTTATCTGTACGGTATACATACGCTTTGGGTGTGCATCGGAAGTGCCCGTCCGTGGGCGTATGTTTATATACATACTTTTTTTTTCCATTAACTTTGACGCCTCTTTTAAGCGGCTCGAAAAATGAGGTCAAGGGAACAGCACGCCTCGTCGTAAATAATCGCAGGGGCCGGCTTTTCCTCGATTTTCCACCACTCGTCCGAAATGTGTTGCGATCGTTATTTTTTTCTTTGTTTCTCTCCCCAATCGGTGCGTGAACGCAACATATCCCTCCGGGCGTCGTTATACCACCTTGATGGCATGTGCTCGGGCGAAAAGTGGCGTGGGGGTACAAACACGAGCTTTTCATTGATCGCACGAGTGTGCCTAGAATGTATCTGCAGTGCACTGTTGAAAGGATTAAGCCTGAACCTCCCGAATGGGTATATTTTGCAACGATTGCGAGTTTTTTTTATTCAATTTTCGCCGGGTAACCAAAACTGCCTTTTTTTCAATTTCAAGAGAAAAGAAAAAAATTTTCTACGTGGCTACACAGATTTTCCGAGTCGGCGTTTTTTCCTCAGTAAATTTCAAGCGACTCGTGCCAGTCTCGTCACTTCCTCTATACGTCTTTTCTTTACTCGTATACACACGGCCGTGTTCATTCACTCCCGATTTTATGCTTCACCCGTTTTCGGTGATATTTCGGCTTTCACCTTCGTCGGGGTGTTTTGTACACGTGTAGCTCCGCTGAAGCTCCAGGAAAAATTTGCGAGTTTGAGATGACAAATTTCCCTTCGAGGCTCGGCTATGAAATAAACTACACTCGTTCCAACGCGATATCCGACATCAGATGCCGTCGGTGCATCCTTCGTGTGCTACGATGTATTGCCTATATGTACTCAAGTCTACATCGCATTGTACTCTGGGGTGCAGTTTAGGAAATGAGAAAAAAAAGCAAACAAACGAAAGTAAATCAAAGAGATGTGCACAAGTGATGGCTTTGACAAGTGGCAGTAGGTATCTACAGTCCCTGTACCCTCTGCAGTTAATCCAAATTCACTTTTGGCCTAGTTAAAGCCCCACTCCTCTAGTGGCCGCTGCCTCGAAATTGCCAAAGTAAGCTTTTCCCTCCTCGAAAACGTCCTCGATAACTTTGAACGATTCTCGAAACATCCATTTGTAATTTATGTAAAAAAAACGCAATTAAGCCTCACTAGTGTATACTTAGCAGTCGCCCAACTAGAAAAAAAAAAGTCTTGGAACGAATCAACAGACGACAAAAATGGGTTATCTCAGTGAAATATTGAATACGATTCTTACTTACGCAAGTAAAGTTACGGTTGTATCCTTTTAGCTACAACTAAACTCAGAAACAAGATAGAAAAAATACTCACTTGAAGATCTAGTGAAAGCTGCAATGCCTAGCTTTAGAAATCAAAATTAAATTAACATTTTTAATCGCAACACGATCCATTGACGATTCGAGAACGGTTTAAAATTTAAATACAATTGCTTGGCAGGGAAATTAAATATTTTAGAACCTGCACTATAAAATTCCATGTTTGTAAATAATTTTCGAGGCAGCAAGAACCAATCGCAACACCAAATCATCACTGCTAAAAAAAAAAATTCCTATTTGTCAAAATCTCCGACGAAGAATCAATGGGATCGAACCCCAGCGCGTTTGCGGTGAAACGAAAAGAATATTGATTGATACGTGTTCGAGGAATATTATTTTTGGCTCGAGAAAAAAATTCTTTTTCTCTTTCCCTTCGCGGATGAAGGAAGCAGGAGCCACTCGAAATTGCTCTTGCGAACATCTTCCGGGTCACCGGTTCATGAATCTTTGACGCGAACTCCTCCACGAGCTTGAAACACTGGATTTAACATTGCGCGCACGCGCCACCGCAGCCGAGTGTAACGTCGAAAAAGGAATTTTACAATTTTTATAACATTTTTAATACCCGCATTACCTCCGCGACTTTTCTTTGCTTCTTTCCTTTCACTCGCGCTAAAGCTCCTCTTGTTCTCCTGGCGATTGAATTGCTTTTACATTAAACTTGTATTGGCAAAAAAAGCACATAGATATAGGTAATATTCGCCGAAGCGATGAACGAAAGAAAGAAAAAAAAAAAAAAAAGTCCGAGAAAAGCCGCACAATCCCCAAAGTGGAGTGAAAAAGCGGTAACAAACATTTGGACGACCGAAATGCCATACCGCAATCGTGGAAGTATGACTGAGTGGCGACTGGAAAATTGCGCAGAAGCAGCGCCTTGTTTTCAAGCTCTAAGTGCAAGCACATGCTCGTCAAGAGCTTTTTCTCGTTTCCCCGATAAGAAAGTGCAGACTGTTTTTTGTTTTTTTTTTTTTTTTGCAAGACGCTCCAATTTTTTTCGTCAACCCCAAAAACACGGCTGGTGGTATATCGCGTGCCTCGTCTGCGCTTTTTTCTCTCCTTCTTTAATTCGTCGGCCGGTGTTTTTTGTCCCACGCATTAGGAACCTAACGACCTTGGGCCGGAGATGAATTACGACCCGATGAGCTTGCGAAACGAAAAAGCTCGTGGTACACGGTATGATATTTTGAAGAAAAAAAAAGCAGATCGGCGAGAGCACTCTCACCCGATCGTCCGAGGAGTGTGTGTGTTCATCGGTGCTTTTATCGCGTACACTTTAGCCCACAAAACGCGACCTGACTGATGGATCTTTTTACTCGCCACCTCTGACCCACTATTATACGTCAACAAAGAGAAAAAAAAAAAAAAAAGCCAAAGGCAATCGACCTTTTACCACTGGACGCCGATCGATGGCTCGTGCGCGGCTACATTTAGGCGAGGAATGCCCATTGACTGCCTCGGGAGCGGATTTCGCGCTTTTAAATTTAGTTCGCGGGTAAAGTCCCCCCCACCCCCTCGGAGGAGGCTTTCGGCGAAATGGAAGGAAAAAAAAATTACGTATACATCATGCTCCACGGCGAGGGTTAAAAGTCAATCTGCCAAAAAATACCGATCCGTCTTTCCCCGAGAAAAATCGAAAGAGAGTTAAAAAAAACCCACAGAGCCGATTCGGATGGGAAAGTGTATCCAGGGGAGGGGAGTTGATTGACAACGGATTTACAATTGGTTTAAGCGTCACGAGGGAGAAACTTTGAGGGAGGAGGATCGATCGACTTGTCCGAGGGAAGTATAGAAAAAAAGATACAAGCTTCCGCTCAAATGACGAGCACGCCGAGCCGTAACGCGTAATCCCCGTCTGCTCGGGAGAAGATGTTGTGAAAAAACGCGAGGAGCCAAGAAAGAGTACAGGCAAATCAGCCAGAATAAGTGACAGACGGGGGAAAAAGAGCTTAAAGCGGATTTGTCTGATCGACGCGTGCAGTACACGCTCCAGCTTTCTTTTTTCGGCCGAAACCATTGATTTTTCAACCTTACCTCGAGGTGAGAGAGAGAAGCGCGTCGACGAAACTCGTAAAAAAGAAAAGTGGATAAAGAGGTAACGATGTTATTTGCCCAGAGATCTCATTAAGGAGTGAGTATATGAGCCACCCGAGTTCACACTTGTAAGTCTTTTCCTTTGGGCCGCGGTGAAAAAAAAAGAAAAGACGCGTCCTGGTGCTGCTTTTTTTATTTCGTCGCAATTAATCACCGGAGCCGCTTCACTCGAGTTTTGTATATAAACTCCGAGGTTCTGTCGGTTGGTCTTGGCAGTGGTGGCCCCGATCATCGGAACGAACCGAGGGGTGGTGCGTTGCAGCGCATATAGCCGGGCTCTGCCAAAGTAAAGAGGCGAAGAGGAAATCTTTCGGGTGACGCGGGCGTGTGTTTACGTAAGCGCGCGAGAAGAAGCCCCGGCAAACGGGAGCGAAACAACTCTTCTCTCTGGCTTTGAAATGGAGATCGCGCTTATTACTCGGCTCTCTCGGTGTGTCTGTGTAGCTTCGATTATGTTTTCCTTTTCGCGTACGCGCAAGTGGAGGCCCCTTTGATCGCCAATTTGGCAAATAACGCGCGAATCGGACAAGTGGGCTAAAGTCACATTTTTTCACTCCGAATCGCATACGAAATCTTCTTGAGAACAATAAATTGTATTGATTTCAGATTTTTTTTTCTTTTTTTCACATCTCCTTGTGTTGTCACGGCAAATAGACGCTTTTGATGTTTTTTTCCCAACTCGTTTATTTATAAGTCAAGGATATACTAATTGTTTGATTACTTGACAATAAGATCCACAAATAGTTGATTCTATTCAACTGCTAGCGGTAGGGGTGTGGTTACAGGCAGTTAACCCTACCCGACGTTAATGTTTGGTCAAATACGTTCGAGACGTATTGTATTCAAACAAGTAACAGATTAAAGCCTCTATACTGATTTTTAAAGTACACCAACGACATTCATAGGTTGACAGACGCCGGGATGGTTGCATTTTTTTTTTTTTGTAACTTTTCTTTCGTACCAATTGCTACTATCGAACTGTGTTTTTTTTCTTTTACTCCACATGAGACCTTGATTGCTGATTTTTTAATTAAACCCACCAGCAGTACACATCTGTGATCTGCAAAATAAAACGCACTGCCAAATTTGTTATCGCCGTTCTTGAATTTGCAGCTTCTAACTCTGATTTTTCACCTGCAAAGAAAGCCCCGCAGATCTCGCGGGAGAACACGAATTATGCAATTATGAGAAAAAAAAAAAAGAAAAAGTTACGCGAACCAACAAGCTTGGGAGAGATAAATTTTTCAACGGAGCGCATCTTGAAAAATGGGCGCTTGGAAGTACTGCCGAGCAATAATTTTTCCGACGATTAACAAAGCCGGGTGGAAAAAAAAAAAAAAGAAAAGAAATCACTCAACTCACCTGGACTGTGCGCGGAAAACTTCCTTACCCGGTATAACTCGCTCGTTCGCTTTAAATACAGAGAGAGAAGCGCCGCGAGCGCGCGGAGGAAGGATTTTTCCAGGCCGAAAAATTTAGTGCCGCCCAATTTATCTCCCCCCAGTAGAGCCTTGCACCGGCCCGGAAGAGCTAAAGATTCCTGCTTATTATTTTTTTTTTTTTTTTTCCTTCTCTTTGGAAAAAAAAAATCAAAAAAAGTATTGAAACCCTGCCCGTATCCGAATGTTAAACCAAGCACGTATTTTATTTTCGAGCGGAAAAGCAAAAATTTTTCTCGGCGCTCGGACAACCATTTCATTCGCAGGGAAGTCACGCGCTGAAATTTTACTCGGTGTGGATGGAAAAAATAAAATCAAACAGGACGTATAAAACTTGAGGCACGTATAATCTCCTCGGCTGGTTTTTTTTTTCGCCAGCCCCTATATATTCGAGGGGGGGGGGGAACTTTCCGAGAGAGGCATCAGGGGGCTGGAAATGAGCCAGAGGGTTTTGACGGCCCGATTGGCTCCTTGGGCTTTTTACCCGTTAATTCCTCGCTCGTTTGCTCCTCGACGGGGGATAGGTCATCACTCAAGCTTTTTTCCCCGACCGAGGAGGATTGACGGCTTTCCACGGTAATCGTTTTCTCCAACGCGTCTTTTTTTTTTTTTCTTTTTCCTTCTTTACCACGAGGGAGAAAAAAAATATGTATTGGTCGATGAGTTTGGGAAGAACTTAAGCCAGAGTCCGAGCGTATAAAAACCCGCGCATCCCTGGGACGATTTTCCATTGCCGTTAGGGGAAAAGGCCCGAGCGCTAAATGCAGTTAAAGGCTTTTCTCTCAATTTTCGGGCCACTCGAGTAGAGCTCCGAGGGGGGGATCAACCGTTACCCCCTTTTGTCGGGAGCTTCCCTTGATTTTTCGATTTAATTCGCGACGATTGTCCCTCCCCCTTTTACGACTTGGAAAGAGCGATTATTACTATCGCTTCAAAGTTACGGGTGGCATCTATACGCTGGTTGAATTCGCTATTGCTTTGCGCTTCGTAAAAAAAAAAAAAAAAAAAACGTTGTTCGGACGAGCAGCTAATAATTTGTTGCAAAGTTTTTTAAGATTTATAACACGACTAGCGTTGGACGCGAATGAAAATTCGACTTCACCAGTTGCTCTGTATCTCAATTCGTTGCTCGTCGGGAAAAATATCACGGCTTGGTACACCCGCATTAGCATTAATACGCGCGGAGGATTCGCCAACAATAGGCTCCGATTTTACATTTGAATTGCTAAGTAGTTCACAATTATTACATTAGCATACAAATTTATACGTCAACGTGTGCAATACGTGTATGGTATGCGCATACTTTAGATCGGCGCTGACTTTGCGAATTGGAAAACACCGAAATGATCCTCGTTAAGTGCTATCGAGAGAATTACGCGCTGAATATGTTATAAAAAAAAATTACGCACCTTTAAAATTATCCGCACCGCGTTAATTCGTTGCAATGATCTCCATTGTTCCCAAAATACACACCCCTCGTAACAACAGTATAGCCTATCGCCAATCGAGAACTGCTCGCGCCCGAGTGTCCCTCTCGCGATAACAAGTTTGTAACACGTAAGCTTCTTATTACGGATGAACGCGTATCTTTTTTTTTTCTCCCAACAACCTCGCGAGTATATACGAGCATCAATCGCTCGATGATGTAACCAAATAGTGCAATGTATATGTATATATCTCAGGAAAGTACAAAAAGCTCACCCCCCCCCCGAATATCTATTTCAGCTGACGCTTACAAACGAGGAAAAAGAGCACAGCGCCAATACATATATATACCTACGATGTAGTCAGGCACAAAGTGAGGGTGTATCACATTATCACGGTGGAGGTGTATATAAGCGCACGCATTTACACTCGGGGTGCATTTTAAAATTGAGCCGAGCCAGCGTCCGTCTGTCAGTCTGAGTCCGAGGATGGGGGGGGGGGCTGTGCGACTGACGCCCCCCCCCCTTGAGCACTCTCGCATACGCGCGGAGAAGATTTATGGCCGAGTCCCGTGCCCGCGATGTTATTAAGATGGCGTTTCGCGAGCCCAAGTGAATGCAAGGGCTTTGAGTTTGTCAAAGTTTTTTCTCTCTCTTTCTTTCTTTCAATTCGAAGTACATATATATGTATATTTATAAGCAAAACTTTTGCGTTAATTTTGACCCCTCCCCCGGGCGCTGCAACAACTGGGAGAAAAGTAGAATAAAAGTTTCCCGCGCCCACGCCCCCTGGAAATTAATTATTCATGCTCTGCCGAAAAAGTATATTAATATCTTTCTCTCTCTCTCTTCGCGCGGTTTGGCGCATTGGTGGAGGGGAGTGCTCTAAATTGCCGCGGTTAATCCTGCCCGGCTCCGTTAATTGGGGAGGTAGTGTGTGTGTATATACGCATATACATGTACATAGGTTTTGGAAAGGAAAAAAGAAAAAAAACTTTCCTAAAGTTTTCTATATACATGTGCCCACGCGTGGTTGTTGGTTTTATGACGTGTAAAGGCGAGGTGCTAATTACCCACCCCATCTTTTTTTATTGTGTAACGTGCGTATACGAGCGGTCTTGCGTGCAATCGCGGGTAAATATGTGTGTTGGGGTTGAAAAGTTAAATCGAGTTTGAAACGCGAATGTATAGTTTTTTTTTTTTTTTTTTATGGCCATTCCGACGCTCATTCATTTTCGTATCATGATACTACTATATTTACAAAATCTCATTGTGTAGGCGTGTGGAACTCAACAATTGCAGCACACGGGGTCTCTCTTTGTACTTATCATACGTTTGAACCACAGACGAACCAAGATATAACGCGTGTGGGGACTATACAAGTTAAAGTTAACAGGCCCTTTGAGAAACTTTATTTTACTGCTTATTTTAACATACATTGAATTTGATCTCGTTTGTATCTATACACAAAGTATAACGTGTGCTTACATGAATAATATTTGCCGCGCAATGACAATTTCGTACGATTGACACTGTATACTATAATCATACACTGATTCCTTGTTTACACTTCAACAATGTCATGTTATGTTTGTTGTATCTATATTTAAAAATTGTATCATTTACCGTATATACAATATGAAGTAGCGCTTATAAGTATGACGTGATTTTTCCTTAAAAATGTAACGGGGGGGGGAGGGGATATAATCAAGGGATGTAAATTACTCGAGTTATGTAGTATCAAAACTTGATAAAGCTATACGTACCATCGGTTATGTCGGTCACACGCCTAAATAAGAGAGAAAAGTAGACCCACCCGACTTGGTAACGAGCAAAAAAATAGGTTGCGACAATTGTTCCCGGGCGCATGGAAGGAAGTTTTGCATAACAACGAGAGTCGGTGTACGCAGGTGCTGTCGACGCAATGGCTCACAGACAACAGGCACCACCTCCGCTGTTTATATTTAAGCTCTTTCTGCTGCAGCGGGAACAAGGTTGCACCTACATCGCCTCGTATATACTTATCACCTGTTTGTGTCTATAATCGCCTTCCTCCCCCCCCCGCGCTTTTTTCCGCGGTAGAACCAAGAATATTATTTGCGTGGCAAGTATACTTTTTTTAATTAAATCGCCTTGCACCTGCAAGGACTCGATGTTTTTTTTTTTCCATTTACATGATTGAGCCGAGGGGCGACTGCGTTTTTTCCAACCCTGTGCAATTTTCCCCTCCCTCCCCCAGCCCTCATTTTTAAGCTTCCGTCACCGCATTGTTTACCTTCATCTTTAAACCGGATCTTTTCGCGAGAGGTGGGGGGCACGAAAAGCTTCCTTCCAGAGAGCAGTTGCCCGTTGAATGTTCCCTCCGTTGCGCATTAGTTGCTCTCTGCGAGCGAGCATCGGGGAGCTTTCACGTACATTGCGCTTGAAAATCCGAGAGAGCGCACGCTCGGGGCTATACCGAAAATATACGCGCTCGGGACGGCCCGGCCAAACGGATCGATACCACCAGACATATATACGGGGGGTTTGAGAAACGAGAGGGGCGCTGTGTATACGCGTGTGGCCGATTGCTTATTACCACGTACAATAACCCGAAGGGTTGATTTTTCTTCCTCTCTCTCTCTCTCGAGATGATCGAGCGTATAATATACACCTGAGGGTCACAACGAATTGAAATGTATAATGGTACGTACAAGTGGAAGCGATAAATAGACGTGTGTAGGTGCGCCCAAGTTTGGGTAGCGGAAGAAGAAGCGGCCGGTTGTCCCGATGGCCGCCTTGGCTCTTTCTCTCTTGTAATTTACGCCTCCTCCGATATTCCAGAGGCGCGCGCGCCCCAAAAAAAGGAACCTTGTCCTTGAAGGGGGAAACGCGCGTCGGGGACCAATTATGCGTACGGCACCCCTATCAACAATCATACACGGGCAATTCAACGAGCAGCCCCTTTGACAGAGCCCCTTATACCATAGTTGGCTCCTTTCACGTGAGAAAGGAAAAAAATGCACGAGGCGATAAAAGGTTGAAGGTGGAGGGGGGGGGGAGAATCAATCCCTCGCATATATGCAGCTCCGAGCTCGTGTACGCGTGTAGGCATTCCCGAAATATGCCACACAGTACCCCCGCGGATATTACGGGGGACAAGCGGCAATTAGGAGGCTCGGGGCTGGCTCTGCCATCTGGAGTGCATAAATCCAGCGGGGCATCGGCCGTAACGAATGGCCAAGCGTCACACGCGTGCATACCCATGGATATATATAAGCCATGGGAGGGGGTGGGGGTAGGGGGTGATGCACATCATCCTCGCGCACATCACGCGAACTTGTGCTTCTTTGGAGGAATGAAGGAGGTGTATGTACGTGTGCAAGGGTATATGTGTATGAAACTGCGTGTTACACGGGTCCGTCCTTCCTTCCTGTGTATACTTAATATACGCTCGTGTACCAGTTGCTCGGACGTACAAGGTTTGGTGTTGACGGCCGTCGTCACGCCCATATTATTGCACGGCACGCGAGACAGCGAGCAAAGGAAGGTTACGTCTTCGAGGTTGTATGTACAGGTATACCAGCTGTACACATGTTGTACGTATGTGGGCCCCCCCCCCTATTTTCTATGTGCAATAGTATATGTATACATATATATATACACCTTACGAGTACAAAATACACGTGCAAGTAGTATACATATACAGTTGGAGTCGTGCCTTTGCGTTCTTCCTTGTGATTGTTACACGTGTACATGTGGGGTGGATCCTAGATCAGTATGGCCCGATAAGAGAGAGCGCAAGCACGCGGGCCTCGACGGGACGAGTGTATTTAGAAATTGCCCATTTGTACAACCGTGCAATGTAGGTATATAAACTGTATATTGTACGTATAATTGTTTGCCATCACGTGTTTATGTGTGTGTGTGTGTGTGTGTGATCTCTCTCTCGGCTTTGATGTGCTATGTGGAAACGACGGTGACGCGTATATATGAATCGGGAGCTTGTGCATTAGGAGGGTTGTGGGGCACAGCAGGTAATTTCGAATGACGAGAGCGCGGAGCCCCATTTAATTATACGAAGAGCTGATGGGAAACCCGTGTCTAAGCTCTTCCCTCGGAATCGATCCACCTATATATACATATATACCCGAGGCGCCTTATAATATATTATACTATGGTTACTTCCTCCGGGTGTCGCGATTAGTTTGTATATTTGGTAAAGGTTCACCAATAATTGTCCATATGAAACCAAAAGTATGGCTAATTAACCGAGTCGAGTTTGTTTGTGAGGGTATACAGGTGTTGTAATTTCAAAGGATTTATATATATATATATACGTGGGTCCCGAGTCGACAATGAACCACCGACTCTGCATACTCCGGGGGTGAACTGTGGAGAAAAGCTGGGGGTGGGAGGACGATGCTGGTATTGTCGTTCCCGAGGATGTGACTTGCCCCACGCGCTCCACTTGATAAACACCCTCTCCCCCCGACACGGCTCGGTAAAGTTTGGGGCTCCTCGAGGAAGTACATTTCCCCGAATAATGAATAATCACACCTTCGCCTGTACATGTGGCCAAAGGGAGTTTGGCCGAGTGACGGTGGGTGTGTGTACACCAGAAGCTCAGCGTCATCGGGACCCTCCCCCCGGTTCAAAGCGGAAGGGGGTGGGGCCACAGAGGGCTATTAGTCGGTGCGTGTCCGCGTTCGACGATAAATGTACCCCCGCGCCGTTGGAGCTAACGGCCCGCCGGTGACGACTGTGCACCCCCTTCCTCCACTACCGGCTCTTCGGTACATTTGACAATGACCGATTTTGCCCCACAATACGCTCCTCTCGGGGGATCAGTCGCTCCCTCCCCTCATGGCTACTATATGCCTGTCCACGCGCACTGTCACTCGATTTTCAAAAGTTACGACAGCGTAAAAAGACTCTTTTTGCGCGAGACTCGGTTAAGTCACCCAATGCTCTTCGACTTCGAATCAACCGTTTATGGGCGCACACGTAATAAACGCTTGCTATTGTCGTGGCAATAAAGTATCTCAACCCAGCGTGAAAAAAAAAAAAAAGTCCTACAACGAGGGTTGAAGTGCTGAGGAGGGCGAGCCAAACTTAACCCAACGGTCAAAGTGCACGGAATTTAATACACGTACACACCTGGGGCGCGGACGTGGCACGCGATTCCTGCCCTTTTTGTCGTGCGCTTGACAACTTGTTTGCTTCATGGGCGCGTGGGCAAGTTTGGGCAATCGTATGAAAAAAGAAGAGAGAGTGTGTAGATCGAGCCTCGCGCGTAATTAGATTTGTTTTTGCCACTCGCGCCGATCGATCGTTGAATTAACCACGGAGTGATGCGTGTGAACCCACCGATGGCTCGTTCATCATCTCTCCCACCGCGTGTGGAGACCCGAAGGGGGAAAAAAAAAAAAAGGAAATCCACGAACCGCACCTCGAAACGATCGACCGCACCAACAACCCCTTCCCGCGGATCGCATCACGCACCGTTTCGAAGGAAAGTCTCGCTGACCATATGCAGGCATTTAAGGTTCTTGTTGCATGTACATATACATAGCAGTTCCAAAACAGGGTACGGCTACACGTGACGTACACGCCGGTGTGGTTTATCCGCTCGCTGATACAATTCATCCATGTGCACCGCGTGGTGTGGATGATTATCAAAGTTGGTTCGCTGCAATGTTGATTTCTTTTTCTATTTCATTTCAAAGGAGGGAGGGGGTAAAGTCGGGCGCCTGACGTGCCGGTGAATTATTCGGTTCAACGGAGCAGTGCACACGTGGTCGTTGTTGTTGTAGCGCGGCTCGTTTAGCCTTCGCCCGCCCAACTTTGCTCGGGAGAAGGTCGTGAATTGTGAAATTTAATCTGCGCTCTCGGTGCAGTTTCGTATGTCCCGAGTTTTACCGGGGGGGCTGGATGAAACTCTCTCTCTCTCTCATTACGTATTCATCGATCAGAGTGACGGTGACGAAAAATTGTTAGCTGACGAAGCGCGATGGGGCGTGTGTGGCTGGACGCGGGGGGTGGATTAATCATCCGATGCGGGGACGAGATTTTTTTTTTTTTTTTTTTCCTGGTCACGGTGACCTCGTTGCTGTTTTTCTGGTGTTTCGGGTGCTTTTCTCCAAGAGTAGGGGAAAAAAGAAATTATCCTCTGGGCGCTTCTTTCGTCGTTACTGTGATTTTAACATCCCTCCCAACATCACTGTACGTGACTTTACTGTAAAATTCAAGTGAAACGTGTAATCGATACTTCCGTTTTTATAAGTAATAATCAGCTATTTCACCTATTTTATTAAAGTGAACAATGTTTTTCTCCCACCATTGACATAAGAATGCTGTAGAGAATAAAACATTTTTGTCACAGATTTTACACACTTGTGAGCGTGGGCAGCCCTTTTTTTTCCCTCTCTAGTTTTCCTATATTTTGGTTTTTCCCATTCTAAAATACCCAATTTGATGGAACTGGTTAACTTTTTGGCGCACCATTTGGTTGTTCTTCCAATTGTTACACACTTTGAACGTGTACTTTAACACGTTTGTATTTACAGTGAATCGTTTCGGAAAAAGTAAACCGTATACATGTATGCCAATGTTTGCAGTGCAAATGAAAGGTATGGAAAGAAGAAAGAAGATCCTCAGAATGAGCTACAAAAATGAAGGAGAAGAGGACTCGGTGAGGAAAAAAAGTACCTTCGTCATCGTCCCTTCCGGAGAAGAGTACACTATTTCGAGTCTTGGGAAAAAAAGGCACTGGTGCTCCATCTCCCTGTCACGTGAAGTTAAACTCTTGATTTTCTTCTGCGTGTACGTAATATAGATACAGCAAACATCAAGCATGTTTTAGGGTATCGAAAGGAAATAATTTTTTTTTCAGCAACACGTCAACGTGGGTATAATCCCAGCCACTCAAGTATAGACCGATGGCTGACCCAATTGTGCGGCAGTGTCGAAGCTGTTGACGCAAGCGAAGAAAAGGGACGGCCGCTCCGATGATGAAACAACGAGGGCAGCTCCGAACTTTCGAGACAAAGTTGGTAACATCGGGTTGACGGATTTTCCCTCCAATTCCCCCCTTTTCTTCTTTCGATTTAGATGAGAAAGACAAACGGCAGGAGGTGAAGGACGTTTTTTCCTTGCCTCCGAAGAAAAGGGCACCGATTACCCGAGATTTCACGCAAAGCGGGACTTTAAACCATAGACGCCGGGACGAAACAACGTCCCTGTTCTCTTTCGAGGAAACAAATCTCCGGCGTTTGCTCCTCGCGGGGGATTTTGGGCTTCGACCTTCCCCCGTTCAATATTTATACATTTGCTACTGCCGGGGAGACGCTAAAAAAAAAAAAAGGGCCGCAGTGTATACTGTACGGGGGAGATTTATCGTCGAGGGTCGGCTCACTTTGCATTTCCAGCAGTCAGAGTTGGCGGGAATCAATTCTCCCGAGCCAAATTTTTTTTTTTTTTTTTTTACACGTCTTTCAGGGAAGAAGAAGAGGGACCCGACCGGCTGTGTGCAGTTGGTTAAGGGAGATGCATCGATTCCGTGGATATAAAGCCGCCTATTAGGGTAATGGAAGAAAATTACCTTCGTGCCTTTGCGGTGATTAATTAATTTTTCTTTGCTTCTTTCATACCCACTGGCAAAGAGGACCTTTGCACGAACAGGCCAATCTGCCTTTTCAAATTGGATGGGATCTTTTCTTTTTTTTTTTCATAAATTTCAACGATTCGAATGTATAAGCTGCTGGGTATTTTTTTTTTTTTTTTTTTTTTTTTTTTTTTTTTTGGAAAAATGAGCTAGAGGCAAAAATAAAAGGGAAAAGTGTCAAGGTTTGGTATTTCCAAATGGAGGGCAGCGAAAATCGAGTCCAGCGTTGAATATTTCAGCCACTCCCGAGCGTACACGTCCGAGAGGGCCGGCGGACGATAATTCTCGGGTTCCCCGGTGGTGGCTTTTGTTTCGTCGACTCGTCACTCATCCTGATATGTGCAGCTGTGGGGGGAAGAAACAGCCACCTGCCCCTACGTGGTGAACATGTACGTCTCGGCACGCACACTGACCTATATAATCTGCGTCAGTGGGGAGAAGAACAAAAAATACTGTTTTTCCACGTCTGCCCTTTTTTTCTAGTTCTCCTTTTTTATTCGTATGGGCTAATTTTTCTTTTTTTTTTCAACAATCGTTACATTGCCCAGCCGTGTAGGTCAGGTGGCAGAGGGACGGACTTGAGGTCCAGAGCGATACCGAGTTCAAGACCAATGTGTGGGAATCGGGACGTACAATGGGCTCTTTGTGGGTTCAGTGTGATGATGATAAAAAAAAAATACGGTAAAAAAAATCGCAATTTCTAACTCTGGTGCGGATATCCCAAGCATCATTTTTTTGTCACAGCAACATCAACTGTCGCATACGAAACTGATTTAGAAAAATCCTTCGTCGATGTTGAAGATGATTTTTTTAAACCCTCCTGATGTCGACGTGGAAAATGTACCCCGATTTCCCTACGACAATAATTAACTTTAATAATTTTATCGACGCCTATTGCTAGCATTTGCATGTATGTGACCAAAATAATGATTATCATGCTTCTAACTAAAAATTGGCTCGATTCATTGACGACCAAACTCTAATCAGCAAAAACCAGATCAAAGTCAAAATAGTCAAAAAAAAGAGAAATCATCATCACCCGCACCTTATATACTCCGAGAACTTTTTGTTTCGGGCGTGCATTCGGCTGGTGAAAGAACAAAGTTTGATCGACGCGAAATCAATAGGCGCTTTCTTCGCACGCCCCTTTTTTTCCCTCCACTACCACGCCAATAAAAAAAAAAAAAAAAAACTCCGATCCTTTGTACTTTCGAGGCCGCGTTCTTTATCACCGAAGGATGACTTTGGGGTGTACCAACACTGATCACGCGCCGCGTTTCGTTGCGGTTACGTCTCTGGTGAATTACGGCGCGCACACCCAGAAAGAGACTTTGCCACGCTAGTAGATCTTTACAATTTCAAAGAAAGCTCCCTCCAATCGACAAATGTACGCGAAAGTTTGCTTGGCCCGTGGCTCGTCGGCACTCATCGGGACGCCCATTATCGCCTCGATAAGGAATTCTTAATTAATTTTCCCTCCCCATCCAGTTGCCGTAATAGCACTGCAGTTGGCTTATTAATGAGCGGATCGTTTGCTCTTCCTCTCCCTTGGCTTCCCGGAAGTGTATTCTTTGCGCGGGTGTACTATATATATGGGGTACGGGAAAGTTGGGGGCCGCTTTTATTTAAAGGTTTTCTCGTCTTTCTCGCGCACAGTGCCTCGGGAACCGGGAAAAATGAGATTATTACGATTTCACGGGAAATCGTTTCAACGCGATTTAAATACCCTCCGGGCTAAGTGATTTTTAAGCGGGACTTTTTTTTTTCTTCCTACGGTATAGTAAGTTATAAAGAAAAATTCATTATTTACCACTTACATTTTCCTTTAAAAAGTACTTTATTGTACTGTTTACTGTTAAACATTTCCTTGATTTCTTGAAAACTGTTTTTTTTTTTTTTTTTTTTTTTTTGTATCTCAAAGTACCCAGTTTCAAACATTGTTGAATAACGTTATATGCAAAACTTCCACTGAATTCGTCACAGAAGATAATTAACTTTGATTTTTTTCAAACAAGTAACAAAAATTGCCCGACGGCTAGAGTAATCGCAAAATAATTAAACAAATACCCAATCTTATCTAGAATAATTAAAAAAAAAAAAAAACTCTTTAACGAATGATACATTAACAATATAATTAAGATGTAATATTACACAAAAAGTGTGGCAACACTCTTGATGACACTTTTGTTTTTCGCGGTTTTTCGATGTTTCACAATGACTAACTCAAGTAATAGTAGTATATAATACATTTTATTTTAAAATAATTCATTTATTCATTCGTTGATCCCAAAAAAAAAAAAGACATCGAATCGAGTTAATTTTGCGCGGCGCGCACACACAGCGTGCACCAAAGTTTCAAGGAAGGTGAAAGGGGTGTCGGGAAAAAACGCAACCCACCAGGTGTTCCCTTATTCGCGCGTGACACAAAGCTTTCCCTTTGAAATGGAAAAACCAATAATCCAACCTGATCCGATCACAATGTTGTTGTTTTTTTTTTTTCTCTCTCTCTCTCCTTTCTTCACCGCTTCTATAAATACGCGCATTATAGGGAAAAATCAATTGTCCCAAACGCCCATTTGTCCCGATGATTGCTCTACTTTCGAGGCCAATTAGCCGACATATACGACGCGGTTGTACAAGTCGAAAAAAAAAAAAAAAAAAGTTAACAATACACGTACACAAAAGAGCTTAGAATTCAGTGATTATCTATATGCACATTATTTTATGTACGCACAGGTGCGGGGTATTATAAACGTATAAATAAATCAGAGCTTGCCATTTGCTCGCGAGCGAGCCATGGGCGCATTTACGTACACACACGATAAGACCGGCTAAATTATTCAGGAGGACAAAACCTCCTTTTAAACCAAACGTGACACACTTTTCGTACGTATATGTATATACACACGTACAGTGTACGGGTCGTTCATAATAGACGAAGCCTCGTAATAAAATGTTCAGTCGAACCAAAAAGAATCGAACAAAAAAATAAAGGAAAGCCATTGAATCTTCCGGGAAGTAACTTTTGTAACACCTAGAGTACAGTGGAGATTCACGGCGGGTGGTCGCCGCACAAAATTAGCCACCAGCGACGCGGGACCTCCCGCCGCTGTTATACTCTTTCTTCCTTTCCTATGTATAAAAAGGTACACTCTCTCTCTCTATTCTGGCCCAACTCGCGCGTAAAGAACCGGCACCTGAAAAATGTCAACCAACCCGAGTTGAGCGCTAAGATGAGTTTAAACCACAGAAGAAGAGAGGGGCTTGGACCGAGGACCCATCCAACTTACAGACGAGCCGATCCATCAATACGCATACACACACGCTCCTACGTACAGTATAGCCTACTTTTATTCTCTTCCAGGGTAAAAAAAAAAAAAAAAAAAAAATCGGGAGGTATATAAACGGTGCGATTGAATAATCGCGCGCGGTGGGAGGGGCGCGTTGATATTACCCCGAGCAAAAGACTCGCGCGTGATAAAAATACCGAGCAACAAAAGCTCGCTCTCTGTACACACGAGACGCGTGTATAAATAAATAAAAGCCACAATGCAGCGATTAATCGGCCGCGGGGCGACCTTTACCGGATATATATATATATATATGTACAATGATATATACAATAATCTGCACAGAGCAGAGTCTATATACTACCAGACGAACCGAGACGCGAATTAATCAGCAGAGGCGCTGGGTCTAAAAATATACCACGTTCCTTCGGGTCCGGCGTACCGAGAGAGAGAGAGAGAGCTATTTTTCGCGTGATGGGGCTGCGTGTACCTGAGCCGACACGCAACGGGGCCGAGGTGAAAGCACCGGGGATGGCTGCGTTGTTTTTTTTCCTTTCCACGTGAAATTTTTACCCCCAGGACTTCGGGGGTACACGTATATATATACTTTATTCAATCGACCCAAGCGCTGTGTGTGAATAAATTATGCATGCGCGGCCGCGGAGTATAAAAAAAAAAAAAAACAGCGTGTCCGTGAATCCCGTGAAACGCGAGCCTGGCGTCCGTCCAAAGAAAAACCTTATATTTGTTTTTTTTGTTTTTTTTTGTTCCCTATTCGAATAAATGAAAGCGCGACAGGAGGAGCACGTAAGTCCGACTGTTTGACGGAATCCTGCCGGTCGGGGTGTGTACTATATACCAGCGAGCGTGTGCGGCGCGAAAGCGAATCGCGTCCACGCGAGCGCGCTAACGTGTCGCGCGCGTGCCGCCGACGAGGAGGTGTACCGTCACCCATATATACACGGCTAACTCGTGTGTTTACACACACGCACGGAAGAGGCAAGGCGTCGAATAAATCATAGCCCTAAATCGGCACTCCCTCGTATATAACACCTTCCTCCCGCGCACATCAGCTACGATAATTCACCCGGTGCCACGTATACGTATACACTTGGGTGTATTTGATGTATACCTATACGCCGAACCGTGTAGCGATCGATCGATTAACTCCCCCCTCCCTCGCGCCCGCACTTTGTACTCCCTCCTCTTGTACTTTACGTCGATTGTATTGAGCGGGTTATTATTATTTATGGCTCACGGAGTGTGTGTATATACAACACACACGCGCACACGTGTAAGAGTCTAAAAGTTGTACGTCCAAGAAAAAGAGGAAAAAAAATAAATAAACAATAGGAAGCTTATATGAAACGCGCGCGGTTCGGGGAGAGTCGCTCGTGGGTGATAAACTCGGACGCGGTGCTTATTTAGAGGCGTCGCCGGCTGCTCCGAGAGAGACAGAGTTATTAATTCCTCGAGAATTGTGCCGGGGGGGGGGAACCTCCTTTCGTTGCTCCCCTTTTGCATGCAACAATCAAAAGTCAAGGTCGCCTTTGCCGCTACGATCGTGAATAATAATCTAATAATAATCACCAAGTTGCACAGATTTATTGTTGTATGGATACCAAAAAAAAAAAGGGGCAACGATTCTCTTTCGTGGGGTAGAAGAATTTTTTTGCCATTCGAGGTCTTATTGAGCTCTGCGTATTTGTATATGGGCATGGTAAAAAAAAAACCGCGGGACCATAGTTGGTAGTACGCGGATGAGGAAAAACGTTTTACTTGCTTAACGGAACAGTTACATGGTGTATGTAGGGGCAAATAAAAAATAGAAGCCATCTAGTTACATTGGGGATAGATATAGAGTGTCGCGTGCAATGGCACAAAATAATTGGCTCATACGGGGAAAAGTGAAGAGAAAAAAAACAACCCTAGCATACAGAAGAGTTAATCGACGATTAACTATAACACCACTGCCGTTGTTTCTAGAATTTGTATATTCATGGGTAACCGAACGTACGGCCAAAAAGTACCAGAGCCATGAATTGAAAAAACGGCAAAACGTATAGGTCGTTTATTCATTCGTCGGGGGATGGTTATTTTCCGGTCGCGGAGGCAAACCCTGCGATTCGACAGGGGGTGGAGGAGGGATCGACGAGTCAAGGTCACCGCGGATTTTTCTCCCTGCAACGATAAATAATGTAAAAGCGGTGTGTGCGCATCGATGTGCTTTACACGTGTGTGTGTGTGTGTGTATATTCTTCTTCACCTCAAGTTGGCGTGTTAATCTTTCACCACTTCCCGCTACACCTTTGCTTTACCCATTATTATTGTTATTCCTCGAGTTGATGTATCATTCGAAGCTCCCTTGGGTGTAATATTTTTGCCGCACGCGTTGATCCGCGTACATATATATATATATTCGTGAATCGACGGCGGGGGGATCGATCCCTCCATTGGCGTGCACGAGAAACGACCAAGGCGCGTCCAGCGGCAAAAAAAAAAATACGACAAAAATCAAAGCCGCGACCTCGACACCGTGACTTATAGGAAAAAAACAACGGGTGGGGGAGGCGATAAAATTTCGGCAGTAATTAAACTAAATTTTTTAACGCCAACGTGCCCTCCGCGACACGATGCAGTGGACACCACTAAGGAGGAAACGAGGGAGGCTGTAACGGTGTATTATATACTCTGCTCCTTTTGTCGTGGCAATAAAACCGACCGAGCCGTTTTTTTTCACAGTCCGAGATTGTATACGAAAGGCGAGAGTTTTATGGATGCGCGGCGCATTTCAATTAGCGTATAGGGAAAAAAAAGTCGGATTTTTTGGACCATGTATTTTTTTTCCTCTCATCCTATTGACTTTTGCCCAACCCCCCTCTCGTTGCTTATTTATAAAGTGTTCCCCGACGCTGTTTGCTCTTTGGAAAAAGAATCGTCTTTTTTTTTACTCCAGAAGAGTCGTGGCAACTGTTTTTTTCCTTTTTCAGTTTTTTCGCGGATGAAAAAAGCCCATTTTTACGGGACATCGAGCAGTATTTTTCTCTTGTTTCTCCGAAAGCTCCGAAGCTTAATCGAAACGGCCGGAGAAGGAAACTCTAAAACCCCTTGTTTCGCGGAGTGTGTATATATAAAGGCACCGGAGGGCAATTATCGCTTAAGAGAAAGGGCCTGTACTTGACAATATATACACCCCCAACGTACTGCACGGAGGTGGATGCTTTTATCTCGATAAAAAATAACTTTTTCTTTCAATTACACGGGATGAATGGTATTTGTTGTTTTTTGTTTTTTTGGAAGGAACGCAAACGCGAAGGTATACGTACCTATATTACCCTCTCCAATATTATTCGGAGTGAATTTTCCAGCAAATCGAACTTTTTTATCACTACGAAATGCACTCTTTCTTCGGGAAGCTTAACCGGTTAAAGTTTGACAGCTCGAAACGTACATACAAAAAAAAGAAAAAAAAGAAAAAAGCACAGATACAAGTAAGAACCGGAGTTAATTAAATTTTTTTTAATTAGAGCCCCGGAGTTGGAGTACAACAAACAAGTTTAACCAGATTAAACGTAAGTAAAAACACACGCGCGCACGCGTGGAGAAAAAATATGCGGTATACGTAAACGCGGTATATAAGGTCGAGAGAGAAGGCAAAAGTAGACTGCGCCTCGCTAATTGAAATGTTTTTGCCCTGACATGCAAACGTCGTGTATGCACGTACGGCTATCGTTATACATTTACTCGGGTGTGTATATACGTGCACGCGGTCTATTGTATGCACAATTTTTCCACGAGCACAAAAAACGTGCAGGCAATCGTTTCGTGATTACACGGGGGTGGGGAAACAAAAAAGTACTGTACGCCAAGGGAAAGGAAGACACGTTGTTGTTTTTTTTTTTTTTTTTTTTCCCCTCGTGTTAAACAACGCCCGGGTGCTCCGGAACATTCGACAAAACGCGGGGGTCATGAAAATTCAAAGCCTCTCGTAAGCGTGTGACGGATAGTGCCGTGCGTGTACTTTGCGTTCCGAGACTGATGGGAAGGCCGCTAATGCGCGCGTGTAACGAGTTTTTAAGTGGACGGAATGAGTGTGGGGGGGGGAGGGAGGGCATGTGGCCATTAAAACGAAATGCGAAAAGGGACAGGTGGATTAATCGAGCGGAAGTGGGGTGGAAATGTGTAACTCTGCCTGTATATTTTACTTTTTTTGCGAACCGTGGGTTTTTCATTCTACGTGTCATATTCGTAGGTGATTTTACCTATTGCTATATTTTATGAAGGCAAATTACGAAGATTCAAGTTAACATCTTCATTTGGGACTAAGGACTCAATGGCTCGATGTATGGTCCAGCACACAAAATTTGATATTTAAGTGGATAATTATGTACCTTTACGTCGTTTACGGTTGTAAGAATGCACTACACTGAGAAAAACAAATAATAAGAATTACTGTAATCTAATGGTAGCCTGGTACATCATTTCACTGTAAAGGGACTTTTTACTTTGGCCAACCTAATTTTTACTACTTCGGACAGTAATTTCTATTGTACAAACAGTAAAAATCATTGTTCTTAAATTAAAAAATTACTGTTTCAAACATGAAAAAGTCTTTGAATGACTAAACAGTATAAGATATGACTATTCTAGCACAGTAATTTTTATTATTATTTTTCTCTCAGTGTAGAAGTTAAATAAAATGAAATAAACAAAAGAGAAAAAAGAACTTTAAAAATGACTACAACAAATTGTTAAGAAATTGTTAAATATGACTGTAAAAAAGTTTGAACCACTTTCGTTAGAATTATGTGATGTGAGGGTGTAATCATTGTAACGTTAAAACCATAGTTGAACATGCAGATGTCAAAACTCGAAATTTGAGTGACAGAGAGAGAAAATTTTGTCCGACCAATCTGCTTCTTCTACCCATCACCGACCCTCGATTCATTCCACAGTGCGACGTGGTATCCATCAAACGACAGCGGAAAAAAAAGGGGCCTTCGTACCCCGAAGTAGTACAAACCGAGTTTGGTCAGACGCGCGTATCTTGAAAAATTTTTCACCACTCACCCCTGGGCCAATAAATTCCCTCGAAACGAAAATCCAGCCTATACCACCCGTCCAAAATCTAGTCAGAGATGCCCAAATCTCACCGAATGGAGAAATACACACCTCCCCCCAAACACGCCGAGCGGCCATTTCGAGGGTGGAAAAACACATGCCCTTCCCGCTCTTGTTCTTACGCACAGACGTACATCATCGAAGGCAGGACGAGACGGAGAGGGGCCAGGCTACCCACGTCACGGCAGCCGAAACGAGGGAAAAAGCGACTTGAGCTCTTGAAGGGCCATTTAGCTGCGGAGGCGTGTAAATCGCCTTCGCGTAAGACCTTCATTAGCATTGCAAACGGCCCTTTTTGGCCCCTTGGCGAGCGAATCGAGTCCAACGGCACGTAAGAGACGGTGCGCGTAAACTTGTTTTTTTTTTTTACCGAGGGCGGAGACAAAAATACGCATTATAAGCTCACCCGTGTGTGTACATTGCACGTGAATCGCGTGCGCACGGCTTGTAACACGATGAATATTCATCGCGAGGCGTAACAAGTACACCCCCTGCCCGCGAGATCCTTCATTCCTCGGTGTACGATGGAGAGTGACGCGTGGGAGCACGATACGAGCTTAAGTTCGCCGGTGGATTGTTTATTTGCGTATATGCACCTGCCCTCGTGTGACGGGGGATGGACCAAATGAAGACAACGACGTCATGGTGGAACAATGGGGCGCCTCGGTAATTATCGTGGTCTTATGATGCCGGGAGCGGTTGTTGGGAGGCTATTACGAGCTGGTGAGCCGATGTTGAATCGAGGTACCCGCACTGGTGGTAGCTTAATCGACTGGTGCCGATGCTCCGATCGAGCGTTGGATCGTGGTGATTGTTTTGTCAAAGGATTTCGTCCAGTAAGTTTTAAAAGTGCTGCTGAGAGTTTTCACGACTCGGAGCTTTTCCAAGGTTTATCACAGGCTGCAAAAGTCTGGGGCGACTTTTTTTTTTTGAGACTTTCGTGCGAGTGAGAGCCTCTGTACGTGATTGTGTGGTGTTGACAAAAAAAAAACAACAACAAAAAAAAGATGTTACTATGACATCATACACAGTTTTCGATAAACAAAACATTGTAACGAGATATTTTGCCACAAAACAAAGTTAATGGCATGGAAATTTCAACAATTTGTACGTAAAGACAAAGTACTTTTTTTTTTTCATACAATGCACTACTTTGTTTCGAATTGTAAAAAAAGCTGCAATGTTCTGATTTACGAAAATAAGAGATTCGTTGGAGTATAGTTTGTGTCCCAGTTGTGGACCGCGCAGGAGGACTGTACACTGATTATATTCTTAGGCTGCAAGGAAAAAAAAAAAAAAAAAAAAACAAGTAGCAACCTCGTCCCCGTCAAGATAGATCGACCGAAAAAATGTGTCGCTCGGTGATTTCCTGCTTTGAGCTTTGGCTTTTACAAAACACACGTGTCACACCCACACACAGGTGCAAATACAACTCGGAGATATCTAAAGTATATATAGCTGGGAAGCACTTGTTGCCTGCACGTACAGAGATATATCGAGTCGACTGTAATACGTTATACAATGCACAGTGGAAAAAAAAAAAAAAAAAAAAAAAAAGAAATCAGGCCTATCTGCGTGAAATTGAAATATTTGCTGTAGTAATTCGAGCACGCGATGAATAATGAACGCCGGCGACCTTCTTTCTTTTCACGACTAGTCGACGCGGCCGCTATAGATGGTGCCTCGGCGGTGTAAAGGTATATGCATGCAAAACGTGAAATTTGTTATACGGAGAGAAAAGTGGGACGCGCGTGAATGTGAATGGCGAAAACTACGCGGATTGTGACCGTGTGGGTGTCACCGAGCAAGGGAAAATCGAGCGGCAAGTCGTTTTCCATTTTTTCGTCTTTTTGATGGAGTATGGCTGATATTGGATGCGAAAGCTCATTGATTTTTTGCACATTTCAAACAAATTCACTTTTACAATACTACGGGGTATATTTCAAACAAACGCTTAAAGGCGCGTTTTCTTCTAAACTCATGCCGGTCTTTATCAAAAAATAAAAAAAAAATAACACGTCGTATTGTATTATGTGTAGAATAACACGTAGAATGAAGGTAATGACATATCGGAAACTTTGATTAACAAAAAAATGTTTATTTAAATCGTCTTTACAGATCACCTAACATTGACGTAAAATAATGATACACGTGATACTATTTTTTCAAGCGTAAATAAAATTTTGAAATATGATGAAATAAAAAAATCTCCCGGTAGAAATATCACCTCGCGTGTTCAAATAGTCAATGGCATTATTTATCGTAAAAATGGCCCGAGAGCAACGACGAGGCGGTAGACCCAGCAAGAAAACACGCAAAGAATCGACATGGGAAAAATATATTCGCGTGAAAAACGACTCACCGAATCCCCGGGAAACGCCCGACTTAATGCCAGGGCGATTTGTGGCCGCACTTACCGAGCAAGAAGATCCTTCCGAGGATCCGCGAAACTTTCGCACACGTAATCGAGCGCTGCATAGGAACTACACGCAAACAAGGGACACGAAAGTAAAAAATGATCGTATACCACGTGGCAAAAAGTTTTGGCTTCGTTGATAATAACGACGAAATTAACGAAATCGCTCCGTGAAGGGTACGAGCGATAGTCGTGATACTGCGATTACACCGGAGGGGATGACGAACGGGCGTCCGAAACGATGTTCGCGCTGTCGCCAACGTCGTAATTTCTTTTTTCTTTTTTTTTTTTTTTTTTTTTCGTCGATTCACGGACGAATAGAAGCCGAGTGCCAAGAGCCATTTGGCAGAGCTCAAAAACGCGGTGGCCCGCCGATGTATTTATACGTACTCCTGCACGATATTCCCTCTCGCAGCGCGTCCCGGACGGAGCAGCGAACGATAAATTTGAGCATCGATAGGCTCCGCGATGATGAAAATTTTGCGCGACACGACGTACGTGTACATATTGTTGTCGAACCCCGGCTCGAGTTTCTTGGCAATGACTTGGCTTTTTATCTATCGCACGAGCGCCCGATAAAAATAACACACAGGCACGATGATCCGTCCACCATCTAGCGACACTCGGCACTATGATTTTTGTTTTTTTTTTACTGTTTGAACTATACGAGGGGCCCAGGTGCGCGCCAAGTGAAATTAAAAGCAAATTGTTATCACCCTTTGTAGCCCGAAATTTTCATAAAGAGCCAGCAGGGACACCCGCTTGGCTGGCGTGTATTTAGGTGAAAGCTCTTGTACCCCGGAGCGGCGACGAGTGCGGTCTGTTGGTACAATGCCGATTGTAGTGCTCCCGAAAAAAAAAAAAAAAACAAAAAAAACCACTACTCGCACGTTCAACCCTCGAGAATATGTTGGCGTGGCGCCGCAATTAAACGGAGGAGCAAGTGAGCTTTTGTTGTTTTCTGCCCCGATATGCCCCGCCGTCGCGAGAAACTTTCCCTAATGCGTGTACTTGCATACATAGCGCTCGTTGTATATGCATGGGTGTGTTTTTGTTGATGAAAAACTTTTTTTCCCCTCGTCGTCATTAGCAAGTACCCCACCCCACCCCCCCTTTTTTTCTCAAGGAAATTAGTACAGTGAATAAACAATCATAATGTATATTTGTCGTCAATAGGAGAGTCGGGCCTCGAGGTTGTGCTACTTTTGCGCAATTCTTCGAGAAGCGGAAGTGCAAAAATATTGAGAACCCAATAGGTGTGCACGCGCAGAGTTTTGTTGATTGCAATTATTTTCCATTGGAAAAGGCTGGCGGAGAGTAAAAACAACGAAGCTTGCAATGTTTTTTTTTTTTTTTCTTTTCAAAGAAACAAAAAAACCTGTACACGAGCGCGGGCATGTTAAAAGCCCTAGTGCAGCTTGTAAGTCGGTATATAACATGGCTGCAGCAACAAAAAAAAAAAGCTGTGCTTTTTCGACCAACCTGACCTGATTCCTCTACGCGTGGCCACCTGCTACGTCAAACGGAGCGGTTATTAAAAAAAAAAGTAAATAAATAAATCGAAGCTATTCGAAGAGTCAAAGATCAAAGCCAAAGTCGAGAGGGTGTAGGTATTTTGGAGCTGACGAGCGCGCGTGTGTGTAAAAAATCAATTATTTTCAAAGTAGCTTTGACGCAATTTTCCCGATTTCGAAGTACGGTCGAGGGTAACTCGATCTCGTGACAACAACCAAACACAAATGTGCTCGACTGACGGGACACGTCGCGTAAACTACGTATTTTCGCGGAGTGACAACCAACGGGGGGCTATTAAATTATTTTTGATCGCACGAAACGGCCGGCTCTGCGCAACTTTGTTGTCGCGGTTTATGAGGTATACCTTTACACTTTGTTTCGTCGGAGAAAAAAGTGTATACGTATATGAAGTAGCGTGAATCGACCATCTTTGTAACTTTACGTCCGATTGTTTCGAACGTTTCGCCAAGATTGCGTAACTCTAAAAATAGCCAAGTGGACATATTTTTTACGTCCATTCAGAGTCGAGTAAAAATGTAGATGTGGAAAAAAAAAATTCAACTTTCGACTGTACTTATATGTATCTGACTCGAACATTCGATGTAAAAAGAAAAGAGTTGTAGATCTCGAAAGAAAAGACATGTTTATTTTTTTCAAAAATAATTTTGATGCATTCGTAAAAACATTGGGAAATATGAAAAAAGAGAGTTGTTCTTTTCACCATGATTTTTATCAAAGGTATGGGTATGGTCGAAAAAAAAAATGTAGAGCTCGTTGAAATACAACTTTTATTAAAATAAAAATTCTGATGGTCCAGATGGCCATAAACGTCTAAAAAAGGCTCTTACCGATTAAAGCACAAAGTTGACATTACACCACAAAACTGTGGATCTTAAAATAATACTTAAATAATCCTTAAAAAAAATACAATGCAACACTAAATAAAAAAAAAATAATAATTTTTTTTTGCTACAATTTACGTATGGTCTGAAGAAGCTCGTAAATCTTATTCTACGTTTTGGCGATACACGTTCATCTTCATCAAAATGTGATCACAGCGATCGCTGAAAAAAGTCACACCTCTCGCGTCGAGGGAGACAACCTATATTTTTAATGCATGATTGATGCAATTGTGCCATTGTTTCGCAAGTAATTAAGGTATTTATTACTCGAGACAATACGTCAAAATGAAAAGTCAGTGTCAACGGTGACGGACGGACACTCGATGCGATGGAAATTACTTGTGACCGAGCAGCGACGATAAATCGAACGGCGAGGGGGGTCGTCTCGGAAATTGGACGAAATTTCGGCTGTCTCGCGACACGCTCTCAACTAAGACCGTAAAAACTCTCCCTTCTAAGAACCGCACACATACATATATATGTATACATATATATACATATACACTCACCGACGAGATTTCGAAGCAAAATTGAGAAAAAAAAAGAAGGGAGAGTTGGGTGTGGGGTGTAGCTTCGAACGGTACAGATAAACAGCTCAATTTCGGCGATATTGGCGCTCCCTGTTATTGTTATCGTCCCCTGCCCGGGTGGTCCGAATGTTACTCCCGACCCACGCACACATTGTGTACTACGTCTATACATACATACACCATACAACTCGGAGCCAAAGAAGAAGAAGGCCAACGGCACGAAGCTTTTGCTAAATTTACAACATTTGTTTACCCGAATGACGAACCACCACCCACGCGTGTACATTTATACAGCCGAGGCTCGCGACTTCCCTATTTGTATAATATATGGTATATATATATATATATATATATGTACACGCGCGTATATATTATTATGTATAGACAAAGAGGTCGCGCTGGGTAAAAGTAGGCCCTCTGTTGCAGCGGAGGCTCATCTGGTAACGTCATCAAATGGGCGCACAAGCCGAGAAAGAAGAAGAAGCGCGTGTCTCTCGCCGTAGGTCGGATTATTTAGCATACGTATATAAAAAGCATATGTGTGCATATACGTGTGTATAGGATAACTCGAGTAAAATGCAGCGCAAGTTTGAGAGAAGGAGAAGATACGAGGGTTAAAAATACACTCATCTCTCTATGCCGGATGTATAATATGTATACGATGCAGCGCGATGGTGTGTATATATATATATATATATATATATATATATATATATATATATATATATATATATATGTATACTTTGGGTGCCTCGCGGCGGTTTACGCGAAGCCAATTACTTGAAGAGTGTGTGTATATACATGCACGAGGAGACGAGTCGCAAGAAAGAGAGAGGCTATAGGATGTTTCTCTCCCTCGACCCCCTCGTGTGTGTATATACCTATATGTATCTTCATCCGTTGTGTGTTGCAACGCGTATACACCTGTCCGTGCTCTTTCTCTCTAGTTCTTCGGGGGGTAAGGTCTCGGGCGTTATTCTCGATGTCGAAATGTTGCCAGCCGTTGTTGTTTATCCGCGCTCGATGAGAATCGTGTTACTGCGACAACCGTTAGTTTACGAAAAAAAAAGGCTCGTTTGTTTACTTTTAAATCTATTGTGCAAGCGCCTGTACCTGCGACACTTGGATTTCATTGATAAAAAAAAAAAAAAACAAAAAAAAAAAAAAAACAATAAAACACGTCACCGTGATTGCGACTCCAAAGTTTAGACGACCCTTTTTCATTTATCTGCAATATTATATGTACACATTATGCACTGCACGCGTGTGTACTTACGTACACTTGTGTGATACATATATATATTGTGTGGCCTCGATCACTGATTGATAGTTTTGCTGCAGTACGACACATGTGTGTACATAACATGTAAATACACAAAACACCCTCCCTGACACCTGGTATACCAATGTATATTGGCTACAAAATCAGCAGCGAGTAAATTTAATTAAATTTCGCTCTGTTGATACTCTGCTTTAGTATCTTTCTTTTTTCTTTCTTTACCCCCCCCCCCCTATGAAACTACAACACTGTACACGCGTTTAATGTTTGTTGCTTCTCGTATGCACGTCGAAATGTATGTTTATATGAAAATTGATAATGCCAATTTGTATCGTTTAACACGGCTTTTCGTTTGATTAATCGCCACGTCGGGGTGATATTGGCGCACGTGTACCGGTTGAGAAAAAAAAAAAAAAAAAAAAAAGGGTATTGGAGAGGTTGACCCATAAAGGGTGGAAGATCAGCCGTGCACGATGGACATTGGGCCGAGAGCTTTCAAAAGGTGTGTGTGCAGACTCGCGGGGGTGGGGGGGGGAAGAAAGCAGTTCCTGACCCCCGGAGGGCAGGGTAAACACGAAGGGGCCGATAGAAAAAAGAAAAAAAAAAAAAAAAACGGCACCCCGTGTATACAAGATCGTCGCTCCTTTGAGTGGAGCGCGAAACCAAGTTATATACACTGCGCGTCCCTTTGCGGCTTTTCACTATATAATATGTACACATACATACCTGCTCGCGGCATACATGTACACCCTATATGAGTATACACGGCTGCGTCGAGTCGCGACGAGCTAGCGAAATACCGACATAGACAGACACACGACGATGTACGAACTTGACCGACTTTTCCCACCCCCCCCCCTGTGCTGGTTATATATACGCGCTCCTATGCGTCTCTCGTGCCATTTTATACATATACGCGTGTGTACGCTATTTCTCTCCTTGAGAGTGGACTTTCCTGGGGTCGGCCGCGCTACTGACGTCAGCCTCTCTCTCTCTGTACACACCGACACGGCCACCACCGCCATACACTCTCGTATGTATACACACTGCAGTCACCCCTCTTCTCTTTCAACTCGTGCATATTTTACAAATGCAGGTTAGCACGTAGGGTGTTGTGGAAAAAAAAAAAAAAAACAAACAAATCGGATGACGATTTCGGACCTAAATGCAATTGTTAACCATTGTCCCCTCCCCCCCTCCTTGCGTATGGGGTGCAGGTATTTCCGCGCGAAAACATGCCAGTAAGTATATATACACAGCATGGGCTAAAAATATATACAACTATAAAAGTGCAACGGGTGGGAGGGCGTGTGCGTGCACGCGGGTGATGATGGGTATTTTTAGGCGTATAAAGAGACCGATATGATCTCTCCTCGGCACGCTATTGGGCGGGGGGGGGGGTGCAAATTCGGCACTTGATGCGATATAATACACATAAGGCTATATAATTATTATGATAATGAGTAATTGTCGTTCGTGTGTAAAGTGTATTGTTAAAGTAAAAGGAATACTTAGCCCAAGGTGGTGAGCGTGACGATGGTGTACCAAAAGGCAGCAGGAATGGAGGTGAAGTTGGTACCGTCGACGTTTTTCTCGGCGTAAAACATGACGGTGGCGAATATGATGATGGCCATGGCCAGGGAAAACACGAGAAAGCCGAGCTCGGAGGCGCACGATTCAAGAGTGTAGCCGAGTATCCGCAGGCCCTGGGAGTGCCTTGAGAACTTGAAGATCCGAAAGACCCGAAAGACCCTTAGGGTGACAAAGGCCCCGGACACGTCGTCGTTGTCGGTTATACCGAGGCCTATGTAGTACGGCAGTATAGCCACGACGTCGATGATGGACATGACCGACCTGGCGAACTTGCAGCGGCTCGGCGCCGCGAACAACCGCAACAGGTACTCAGCCGTGAATATCATCACGCACGCCGTGTCCAGGCAAAAGAAGACGATTTTGTAGCGCTCGCCGCACGATAGGGTGCCCGCGCGGCCCGGCAGATTCGCGCACGGCACCGTCTCCAGCACATTGGCCAGCACCGACACGGCTATAAAGAACCCCGTCACGTAATAAAACACCAACGCGGCGGTCGACGTGTGCGGGTTCTCGAACGCCCGCCACATCCTTTGCCGCAGATCCGTCAATTGGGGCGTGTGGTCCCCGTCCTCGCTCGCCTTGTCGTCGTTCAACCTCTCGAGGTTCTCCCGCTTGCCGTCCCGGTAGATCTCGTAGCAGCAGTCGCCAATCACCTCGGACGAGATCCCGAAGAAGGCCAGCTCGTCGTCGAAGCTCGTCAAGCACTCGTGCCGTGGAAAGTGGAGCTTGCCCGTCCGGTAAAACCCGAGTATGTGCCGGAATATCTCCGAGTCCCGGTCGAAGAAGTACTCCCGGGTGTCCTCGTCGAAGAAAAAGGCCTTCTCGCTGCTCCCGAGGAGGGTGTCGGGGTACTTTTCGAGGGTTGTCCGCCAAATCATGAAACGACAGCCTGACACGTTTATCACGAGTTTCTCGTCCTCGGTGTTGCGCCGGTCCTTGGGTATCGGGGGCGGGGGCAGGGGGTGCGCGGCTATGGGCACCCAACCGACGGCCGCGGCCCGCGCGAACGGCAGCCACGCGGCGACCGAGGCCATTCTTTGTTTTTCTTTTTATTTCCTCTCTCTCACTCTATATATATATATATATGTATATATCGATATACCGCGTGTGTAGAGTTGCTTTTTTGCCTTTGATAAACTTTACGTCTTCGCCGGAAGCCGTCCTTGGGGAGAGCTCTGTGGACGACGTTGCCCCACCTCACGCGTGGCTTCTCCGTCCCTTGGCCGCGAGGGCGCCTCCAACGACCGGGATGTCCCGTCCGCGGCGGCGACGGCGATGACGGCGATGACGGCTGCGTCGGGCCATCATCATCACCATCGTCATCATCAGCATCATCGTCGTTAAGGTGGCGACGCGCGCGACCACGGGAGGAGTTGTTTGATTGTCGTGATCGTCCAACAAACAAATAATCAGGGAGGGAGGGGGGGGGTACGATGGGCCACACCGGGCTCTTACTCGCGCTCGAGTTTACCCCTTCGGGGGCACGATTGGCCGCTCCTTGTCGGGGGCTGGGGACGCGGGCGGTACTGGTGCCCCGACGGGGGGGTCTCGGCAGCGGCAGGAGCTCGCGGGCAGCGTGGTCGTCGAGTCTCGGAGGTACGGCTGCTTATACTGCCGGCACTCCTCCTCCATCCTCCTTGGATCCAACTCGGAGGAGCGGCCCGGCCGGAGGAGCAACGATCATATTTTTAACCAAAACCCGCTACTCCTCCACCGTGTACGTCTTTTGTGGTCTTTCACTCGTAGCTCCCGATAAACGGCCAATGATGCGACGCGATGACCTGCGTGCCCTCGGCAAACAACATCGTCCAATGTCCTATTTTGGCAATTCCCCACCACCACCACCACCTTCCTCCACTTCCTGCTGCGCTTTTTTTCTTCCTTCGCTCTCGTGCACCTATTGGGTATGTGCAACGTGCACCATCGCAACTCGATCCCGAGGGATGATCGCGCAAGGTGATATTATGCACGTCAATATACAGTACCAAGACGCCCCACTGTACACAAATATGCACAAAAGGAACACTATGTACTCTCTCGTGGGTATACAGAGTGTTTCTTTCTTTTTTTTTTTTTTTTTTTTTCACCACTCGATGGTCATATCTTGAGTCGTGCACGCGTATACACACGCACTCGCGCCCCAAAAGGGGGACCCCAGCTGCGGGGGTGTAGCAAGATATAATATATGCGAGGAGAAGAGGATACTCTCTCTCTCTCTCTCTCTCTCCTTTATCTCGATGTGCGGGCGAAGCGTACGGTGTGCGTGCGGGTTAACAATAACCCACGATGATCCGCAGGGCGCACCGGTACAACGAGCAATGACAGCCGTGATATGACGTGTACTCGTATATAGTCGTATGTATATATATATATATGTACGGGGGTGTGTGTGGGTGTGGGTGTGTGTGTGTGTGGACACACGCGCGCGCGCGCGCTGGCGACCCGCTCGATGAGTTGGGCTACTCGCGACTGCCCGGCGGCCCGTCTCCGCCGAGCTTTCACGGGGGCTTGCGGGAGAAAAGAGCTTGCACGAGGAACAAGGAGAGAGCCATAGCTCCCTCTACTACGCGTTTATATATATACATGTACATGCGCATCAACGCTTCGTCACTGCCGTGTACTCTATATATACATACATGGCGCGAAAGCTGCTCTCTATGTATGTATATACCCGCGCGCGCATATCGTATGTGTATATGTAAGGTGTGGTATATGTGGCTCTATATGTATACGGTCGTCGACGACGCTCCCCCTTTTTCGCTTGGGACGTGCAGCCAAAACGATCTGCTCCCATTCGTTCCCTTTCCTTATCATTTCTCCATCCCCCTCGCCCCGATGCTCGTGCTCTTCCTGACTTTTGTCCCAATGATCGATGCGCTTACACGTATACACGTATACCGCGCAGTAGGTGGGAGCGACAATGTCTCTCCATATTTGCGGCAAACGCCGAGAGAGAGAGAGTCCTTATTGTGTACGTACATCCACTCGAAATACCATTGGGTCCTCTCGTGCGTGAGAGATATCCAACGCGGCTACATAAATGTATATTATATACTGGACCCTGCACCATCTGTATATTGGAGAGGGAGAGAGCGATTGCGCCCAAATTGATTTTTACGAGGAAAGAACGGCCAGCAACCACCCCAAGAGCCATCACGCTCGCTCTCTGCCGGCTCTCTCTCTCTCTCTTTTACCCCGTGCGCGCCCTCCCCCGCCCCCCATGTATATGTATATATACCTCCCTCGCTGATCCTCGACCGTGTGTATATTATATCTCTCGCCGCGCGTTGCCCGGGCAACCGTTATACGGTGACGTCAGAGGGGATAAATATACATGTCTATAGCTGCCCTCCTGATGCGCGCCCACCCCCTTGAGCTTGGTTTTTTTTTTTTCGCGACTGTTTTTTCGTCCGATGTCTTTTGGGCGAGCTTTTAAGGAAAAACAACAACAATGCATCTTCTGCGGTGGGCTCTCGTCGTTCCGACGGCGGTCGAGCCGAGCTGTTGATTCGTTAAAAACGCGCCTAAAGCTCTCGTTTGCAAGTTTTTCCCATGGTTTTTTGAATTAAAAGAGCACCGATGTTGGGTAAACCTGTGATGAAAGCAAAGTGATGTCCCATGCCCCCCCCCCGAAAATCATTGAGCGTTTTCGCAAATGAAATATATATGATATATCTGGAAAACCTATTTGGTTGCGCTACCATCTACGAGGCGTTAAACAAAAGATTGTCGCTCGTGCAGACTGTACGAGAGGAGGAAAAAAAAAAAAAAATTTCCATTATGCAATTTCACCAACTCTGCTCTTATCCGAGGAATAATCGAGCAAGTTGGCCCGATAACGAGAGCCGATCATCCGATTGCACGCCCAATGAGCTAATATATATATACATATGTACGTATACAATGGTAGTAGGGGCACCCTGAATAAATACTCGCTTCGGTGATCCGCGATGCCTATAAAACACCTGGTGTACAGTGGGAGAGGTCCCCAACTCGAGTAACACGGCAATTGAAATTCTTTTCAAGGCAAACCCCAAAAAAAAAAGAAACACCTGCCATGTACCGAGGTGTTTTGTTCCTCGCGCTGGTGGCGCTGGCCCGCGCCGAGGAGCGAGTCAATTTCCAAAACTACAAGGTCTTCGAGGTGACGCCGCAAAACGACGAGCAGCTCGATCTTCTCAAGGAGCTGGAACTCAATTACAACGACGTAAGTCCTACTCTCACCCCTTGTGGCACTTTGCCACCATGAAAACGTATTTACGTGAAAGCCAACCCCCTTTAGTACGAGTATTGGCGGCCTCCGAGCGCATTGTCCCAGCCAGCCGAGGTGATGGTCGGCCCGAGTCGCGAGCCCGACTTGGTCCGGCTCCTCAGGGGCAACAACGTCACCCACCAGCTGCTCGTCGACGACCTCCAAGCTCTGATAGACCAGCAAAATCCCGCGACGACCTTCGCCTCGTCGAAACGCAGGTTCACCTGGGACAGGTACCACACCCTCGAGGAGATATACGCGTGGCTGGACACCCTGCCGCTCAAGT
Organism: Copidosoma floridanum; assembly: GCF_036245765.1. Classification (NCBI taxonomy): domain Eukaryota; kingdom Metazoa; phylum Arthropoda; class Insecta; order Hymenoptera; family Encyrtidae; genus Copidosoma; species Copidosoma floridanum. The sequence goes on along the minus strand of NW_028321902.1, from coordinate 5,949,583 downwards.
ACCCCAACACGGCCCAGGTGGTTTACGGGGGTAGCACCTACGAGGGCCGTCGGATCAAGGGAGTCAAGCTCACCTTCGACGTCCAAATCAAGCCGGGGATTTTCGTCGACGGTGGTACGCACGCCCGCGAATGGATAGCCCCGGCCACGGTGACTTACCTGATAAACGAGCTGCTGACCAGCGACGAGCCGGAGGTACGGGCCCTCGCCAACGACTACTACTGGACCTTCTTCCCCGTCGTCAACCCCGACGGATACGTCTACACCCACACCACGGTAAACCCTCTTTTGTTGTTACATGCGTATCTGGAATTGGTAGGGGGTATATGCAATGTGTGTCTCGTTTTCAGAACCGACTGTGGCGCAAGACCATGTCCAGGAACTCCACGGTGTGCAGGGGCGTCGACGCCAACCGCAACTGGGACTACAAGTGGATGAGTGAGTTGGCGAGCCATTGAAAAAAAAAAAAAAATAAATAAATAAAAAATAACAACGAAAATTGCTGGGCTTGAAAATATGGTCATCTGGTACTTTTTACTCTCCAGCCTTGGCCAAATGAGTAAAAAGTCCATTATATAGCGCAGTAAATTGTTATTGTATTTTGTTCTTTTCTCTCGGTGCGTGCACATACTGTATGAACTTTTGTTCGAATAGAGGGAGGTGCGAGCCAGATCTCGTGTATGCCCAACTACGCCGGTAGGAGGCCGTTCTCGGAGATCGAGACGAAATCGCTGTCGGACTACATGAGGTACATCCGCAGGGACCTGTTCGCTTATGTATCGTTCCACAGTTTTTCCCAGCTGCTCCTCTTCCCCTACGGCCACACCACTGCCCACCTGGAGAACTACGACGAGCTGGTGAGCTGTTGGTTCCCACCCTTTGAAAAAACAAAAAAAAAAAAAAAAAGCTCCGCAGTGACGGTGTCGAATTTGGGTTTTTTCAGAGCGCGATCGCCAAGGCGGCGGTCGCGGCGTTGGCCAAGAGCCACGGGACCAAGTACAGGTACGGGGGAATCGCGGAGACGCTGTACGTGGCCACGGGCTCGTCGGTCGACTGGGCCAAGGCCGTGCTAGGACTGCCCATCACCTACACGTACGAGTTGCGGGGGAGGTCGCCCATACCGGGCTTCCTCCTACCCGCCAAGCAGATCGTGCCCAACGGCGAGGAGGTCCTCGATTCTTTGGTCGCCATGTTCGGGGAGGCCAGGAAGTTTGGGTACCCCTAGGATTGCGCTTTATTAATAATTTATGACTTTGAATGTTGAAAACAAACAAAAAAACAAACAAATGACTTTTTGAACCTATACAAATTTCGTCTTGGTTAATTTATACCCAACTGCGTAGCGATGGTCATCAAATGCATCTCATTGCTTATGGGGGAGTCGTTGATACACGTTTATTGGAGAAATGGGACGAAAAAAAAAAAGAAAGTACGTGTGAAACTAATTACATGCTAGCTTTTCCAGGTTGTCGATGATTGCGTACACTTATTGTATTGCTAAGTTGAACACCATGTCTTTCAAGTATAGAGACGGGCATGATCATTAAATACCAGAGTGTGTTTTGACTGAAGTTAATGGAGTAGCAGGCGAAATCAAAAATCTTTGCGTTACAAAAAAAAAAAAAAAAAAACTCCTTCGTACTTTGCGTCTATTTCAAGTGGAAGATTAAAATCCAACGATTTCGTGTCGTACGTAATATAAATTCTTATCTGTGAATAACGCCATTCGTGTACGAAAATTAAAAAAAAATTTTATCTGCCATAGTTAGAACCCCTAGATGAAGTTGGTGTAGTTTTTTATTGACTTTTTCAATACACAACGCGTGTGTACATAAGTCTGATAAAAAAAAACGGTTGAATTAGGTTGTCATGATTTCTATAAATTACGCAAGTGCGTGATGCTCTCGAGAGACTGGAATTAAGATTTAATATTATATTTGTTGTGTGATAAAATTGCGAAACCACGGTTTCCGAGTATTTTCATAAAATATATACCTTCAAGTAAAATATGTACCTTCAAGTTAATTTGAATTTCATATTTTTAATTTCAACGATTTAAAATTGTATCTAATGTTCATTAAATCTTTTTGTTTGCTGACCAAAATAAATTTTCGTTATTAAAGTACATTATGTTGTTGGACTTGATATTCTTTGTAACTAGTTATTTTACATGTATGTTTGATAAAGCCTCGGGTGGTTATTTTAATCATCAGTGACAATTGATTTTTATAAATTTCGGCAAGTTCAAGTGCCAAATGTATGTTATGCTTAACGGTATTCAAACACGGTATTGTTTGCACACTTGTTGGTACGGTAAATATTTGAGTATAGATTCAATCGGTGTAATTTTCTTGATACCCTCGATTTTTGTACCAATAGACACATTTGAGTAAACAAGTATTTTGTTGGGTGCCTATATTCACAGCGGAGTAGTGGCAAGATTTACTTGCTTTGATTTAATTAGGGTAATCAAATTTGATATCAAAAAAAAAGGCCGTGTTAGATAACACTTTACGTGTGAACTCTAAGCCTCGTGTTGGATTAAAAAAAAAAATACATTATTAGATATGGGGACACCTTTTGGGTGATGAAAAAAAAAAAAAAAAAAAAAAAAAAAATTGGTAACGATGGATATTTTATGTAAACTATTAGTTAATTAGTAAACTTATTTGATTACTGACAAGTGTTATAATGTCTGCGTGTTGATGCTATACTATTCTGTGTAAATACATGACTTTGTATATCTATTAAATTATCTTCAATGCGGGAGTATTAAAAAAAAAGTTATCTCTGCTCGAGTTCTTATCGACGAGATCTATATACTTATACGCCACTAAAGATATTATTTGATTTTAAATATGATAAAACTCGTGTAAATTGTGTAATTCTAAAGCCGCAAGAACAAATACTATTTTTTTTTTTTTTTTTTTTATGTTAAGGTTGTAATTTTTTTCTTTATAAAAAGTGCTTGGACGCAATTGTGCTAAACTTGAACCTAGTTGTTAAACAAATTATTCGATGTTTTTAAAAAATAAAAATAAAATCTTTATATATAATTAGCGTTCGTTGAATGAAGAGACATTACTGTGGTCACTAAAACTTGGTGGTTGAATTCATAAATTTTGGCGTAATCTCGTAGTTTTTTTACTATTGAAAGATGCTCGATTAGTATTGTCAAATTTGTTAAAAAAGCATAAAAAACGACTCGAACGAGGTCGCGCGTATCGGATAAGGTATTTTAAACTGATTGAATAACGGGTAATCGAACGATGCGAATGACATTCTTATCGATTTCACCGAACAGGTACACACCGGTAAACACGTAGTGCACTGATTACACTACAATTTAAAACGACGATTGCGAAAGTGTATGTATCATCAACGGAAAAGAACGAAAAGTGTACGTGGGTGGGATTGCTTTGATAAATACGAGCGCGCGGTGTGCCCAGTGCTCACATTCGTCTAGTTTCGGCCCGAGGTAAGTACCCTAAATTGTCTCCTTAAAAAAATACAAAACACATCAAGTTGAAATTTTTTTTTTTTTTTTCTATTATGTAATAAAACGGCGTCGATGAATTATCGATTGTTTAACCATATCTACGAAACTATACATATACACTCGAGTAATACTTTTCTAAAATCATCGAAACAATACACAATAACCCAGAAAAAACGAGACATTTCTATTATACAGATATTGACGCGAAATGTAAAATCGAGAAAAATCAAGTCATCAGTCGGAGTCAATAATATCTCGCAAATAGAGAGTAATTTTTTTTTTATAGTTGTATTCATGCAACGTTACCCACTATTTGGAAAATTATAGAATAGTAAGAGTTTATTGACTCGTATAAGTTCATTTTAATCGTTATCAATCGTTTTTGTACAATAGATCATTAGTCAACAATCAACAACAGATCTGGTTAAACAATTTTTCAACTAATTCAGCAACTAGTACGCATTTTGCCAATATCGCGTGAAAATTGATACCTTTTGTTGTTGTTTTTTCCTTTGTACAGAAAATGCTGAGAGCAGCAACGATCTTTGCCCTCGTGGCCCTCGTGGCGGCCGAGCAGGCCAGCTACGAGAACTTCAAGGTCCTCCGAATCACCCCGAGGAACAACCGGCAGCTGGAACTCCTCGGCGAGCTCGAAAACCACGAGAAATCGGTGTGTATACACATTATTTCCTACACCCCCGTTAATGAGATGAAAAAAAAAAAAAAAGAAAGAAAAAAAAAATACTCACTCTCGGCTATCAGTTGGAGTTCTGGCGGGGCCCCAGCTACGTGGACCACCCGGTGGACCTGATGGTCCCGCCGAGCAAAGGCTCCCAGATCACCGAGTACCTGGACGTCCACGAGCTCGAGCACGAGGTATACATAGACAACGTGCAGAGTCTGATAGACGGCGAGAAGCTCCGGTCGATCGGTCGCTACTCAACCGCGAGTGGGTACGACTTTGAGAGCTACAAGACCATCGAGGAGATCCACGGGTACCTGGCACACCTCGCCGACAAGCACCCCGACAAGGTGGAGCCGATAGTGGCCGGCAAGAGCTACGAGGGCCGGGAGCTAAGGGGCGTGATGATCAGCCACGGGCCCAACAGATCGGCCATATTCATCGAGGCCGGGATCCACGCGAGGGAGTGGATCACACCGGCAACCGCCACCTACGTCGCCAACGCCCTGCTCAACAGCCAGGACCCCGACGTCAGGGGGCTCGCCGAAGCCTACGACTGGTAACAACCTATACATACAACGTCCATTTTTTACCCCCAAGTTAATAACATAACAAGCGTGTGTGTGTGTGTGTGTGTGTGCAGGTACATCGTGCCCTCCGTCAATCCCGATGGATACGTCTACACCCACAAATACGTAAGCTCTCACTCCTACTTACCCCATTCTCTTGTGTACATGTGATTTTAAAATGCATTGTGGCTGTAGGATCGGCTGTGGCGGAAGACGCGCTCGGGGAAGAGCGACTTTTGCAAGGGAGTCGACGCTAACCGGAACTGGGACTACAAGTGGATGGGTAAGCCGTAAACAATAAAAAAAAAAAAAAAAAAAAAAAAAAAAAAGAAAAATATATGAAGACTATATGCGTGGTTGGTTACAGTGGCGGGTGCTAGTAATCAGGCGTGCAAGGAAACGTACGCGGGTAAGCACCCCTTCTCGGAGATCGAGATGAAAACCCTGTCCGAGTACCTAAAGTCCGTGAGCCACAGGGTATTTGCGTACATATCGTTCCACAGTTACTCCCAGCTGCTCCTCTTCCCCTACGGACACACCACTGCCCACCTGGAGAACTACGACGAGCTGGTGAGTTTTCTGCAATTCTCTAGTCCTAGTGTGCGACTGTCTCGTTTATGATTGTGGTGTGTTTTCAGTACGCCATCAGCGCCAAGGCGGTCAATTCTCTTTCCAGGAGGTACGGCACCAAGTACTCCTACGGCAACATCGCCGAGACCATATGTACGTGTTTTCTCTTCGTCTACTCTTGACTGACCATGTTCGTGTGCGTGTGTGTATAATATGTGTATTTACTCGGTTCCAGACAAAGCTAGCGGCAGCTCGATAGACTACGCGAAGGGTGCCCTCAAGATACCTCTGGCCTTTACGTACGAGTTCCGGGACAAGGGGCGTCATGGTTTCTTACTCCCGGCGGATCAGATCGTGCCCAACAGCGAGGAGGTGCTCGACTCGCTCGTCGCCATGTTCAACGAGGCCAAGAAAATCGGCTACCCCAAGCCTTAAATTATTTTTGTTGTTGTTGTTTTTTTTTTTTTATTTACTCGTGTTATGAATATTTAAGCTAAATACAGTAATTTAAAGTCTACTGTGGTGCCATTTTTCCGATCGGTGCCTGTATTTTGATCCAACCATATCCTGCAATAATCCGATTGTGCGTTTATGATCGTTTTCGTGTGCTGGTAATACTCTGAAAAATAAGTGTATATATAATACGTGGTTGTTTGGGGGCATGTCATGTGACGTTCACTTGAAATTTTACTTACCGATTGCTATACATTTTTCGATCATTACATTGTTTTTGTTTCGTAGCTGCTCAGCGAGCAAAAAAAAAAAAAAAACTCTTGCCTGGATACAAAGACAACGTTCATCTTTTCTCAAGGTGCTTTGTCTCCTTCTGATATTTGAGCCGTACTTTGACATTTTCTGAAAATAGTCTGTAAATAAGTGTTTTTACCATTTTCCTATCTAAATCTCAGGCCACCTCGCAATATGCTGTAGTCAATAGCAACGATATACACCAAGTTGGCTGTGACGAATATGTTTTACAATATTGTAGAGCGAACAAAAAAAAAAAAAGGAAAAAAGAAGAAGAAATGCAGTCACGTACAACGAAGACTCGGGACAAAAGTAAAACAGCCGCAACGAGGAGTAGAGTCAAGTGGCTGTTGTGTTTTCTTCTCGCGATTTTCGTCCCCTTTTACCAACGTCGCTAATGAACACGCCGACGTTCTCACCCCTTTCTAGTTTTGCGACAATGTTCGTGATGACGTTTTTTTTTTTTTTTTTTTTTTTTTTTCATTTTTTTTTGGTGTCGTCGCGTCGAGGCACAAGTACCTCAGACGAGGGCAGCGTGTAGGGGAGTTGAAAACGTCGTCGTTTCAGTGCACGCTCCACAAGATGACGACCAAAAAATGGATCTCGATACGAAATCAAGCCAAACAAATTATCACAGAGTTGGCTGGATCTGCAGTTTTGCTCCAGTAGATACTGGAATCTTGCAAACTTTCCAGGAGCAGTCGTCTCGCGGAAGAGGAAAACTTTTTTGATTGAGCGTCGAGTCACCGCCTAATACCCATTTTCCTTCGATTTCCTCGCGGACCGACTTCCACCACACGCGTTTCTTCGTCCAACTTCATTTTGGCCTACATTTTTTTTTCGCCCACCTCGATTCCATACTTTTGAGAGTGGAACTGAAGTTTTTTTTTTTTTTTTCTCTCTCGTGGTAAATGATACAACTCGGCGATGGTGGACAGCACAAGGATACCCGTTTGACCTACAATGTGCCCGGTGGCACCTCGATCGCTCTATCGATTTCGCGGGCAATGGTAAGTCCATCCGACGCACGTACACGCACTTGATAAACTTTCAACCACTCGGCTCGCGCGCGTAGAATGGTAATGTATACACTTGCGCAAATCGCTGCTGATAAGCGAATAGGGAAAAAAAAAAAAAAACGATAAAAGTACCTTTCTCGGTGATTTTTTTTTTTTTTTTTTTTTCCATCGCGAGAAGTTTTGTTGGCTGGTTGCTACACGTGTACACAACATTGACGCTGCGCGCGAAAAAAGGGAGCCGATGCTTACAATCCGAGGATTTAGTGTCACCGGAAGTGGCGGGATTTAAAATTCGTATCGCTCGGCGGGTGGGCTACCCGCAGCTATCCGGCGGAAATTTGAAAAGCGAAGCTCCGCGCGCACCGTTTCACATTTTGCGTCTCGTATATGTAGCTTGGTGTCGGTGAAAAATAAATTTTTTCGAAAAACGTGTTTCGTTGATGTGTCGTTTTCAGCCGATCGATTTTGATGATTCCGAACTTACGTAAAAGCTTCGGTTTTATCGATTTTGTTTGTCATTTCAATTTTCCTGGTCAATTCAACGCGCGTGTTTGATCTGCTTGAGGGATAAATTATTCGACCCGCGAGGCCTCAAACAAGACTATATACGCTTGGATACTTTATTTGGACTTGGAACACGTGATCTGGTATATTTGAGGAAAAACAAAGGTGGAGTAAAAGTATACGAAACAACGCAAATATTGGGTAATTTAGACATCATTTGCAGGTGATGGTGAGGAGATTTTTATCGAGAGAGCCATAGGGGAGTATAGGATTAGAAATCGGTAAAGTAACAAAGAAATCAAGTATACTTATAAGTAGATAGTTGGGTTTAGAGGGTAGAAATAAAGACGCATTGCAAATTGAAATTGTACATAAAGACGATTTTTATTTTTAAATACTTCTTGGACACCAATACTTTTTTGTGATGTGTATCTCTCGCACACACACTTTCACACTCCACACCTGACCGTTTCCATCTTTATCTTCTTGCGTGTGCACCATTCAATCGCGCAGCCTATGTTTCCTGTTTTTTTTTTGCTTTTTTTTTAAAAAAAAAGAAAAAAAGCTCATGTTGCATTACAATATTTGCAAACATGTATAAAAAAAATTCAATGAGCAATGCTAAAATCGTTAAAAAAAAATCTTTTTTACATCGTGTCGCTTTTCCAGCTTACGATTTTTTAAAAAAGCTTAAAAGGACGGGTCTGAAATTAAATAACACGAATTCAATTACGTGTATATAATAAAAGTCATTTTTTTTTAATGCACGCGTTAGCTCGACCAAACCATTACAATGTCTCAATCCCGCAAGAATCACTCACACACACGCAATATAATAATCGGCTTTCGCTAATAATCTTTGTGTTTCTGGTTCTTCTCGTCACTTTCATCTCATTTGGAAAAACCGCGATATACATATTAAGAGCGGCGGAACGCAAGCAACAATATATACACATGAAAAAGCGCCATTTTTTTTTGTTATTTTGCTTCATTTAAATTACGTTTGAATCCTCTTCACTTCATTACCATTTTCTTTTTTTTTTCTTTTTTTTTCTTTTTTCTTTTTTTTACTGCGACCGAGCGTCGCGCGAGAGACGTGGGAGATCGTTTATTACTAATATTATTATTATTGTTATTTTTTTTTTTTCATTTTCGCTCTTAACATTGTGCTCTTTTATTCTTTCGGTTTTAAATATATATACGAATTGACTGATTTTTCAAAATCTTCGCATATACAATGATTTTCGGAGGCTTCTTTTCCCCTTGTCACATTATTTCTTATTAGTATTGACACTTTTAGGCGACCTGGAAACTCGGCTTTTTTTTCTTTTCTTTATTGTATACGATATTATTTATGTTATTTAGTTATGTGTAAAAAATTGAAAAATTTGCTTCGAAAAACGGAAAAAGGTTATCATTATTATTATATAAAATGCACCTTGGAAAAATGGCAGCCCTCGCAAATATTTTACACGTGTCTTCATGTTATTCATCGTTATTATTTTAGTTTACTTTTGTGTCGCTTAAGAGCCTACTTACAATCTAAATACGAAAATCTCGGCAACAGTACAATATTGCAACATTGAATCGATTACTTGTTTTTGTTTTTTTTTTCGATACATTAAAAAAATTTTCTCACTCCACTCCACTACCAAAACGTATCGTGATCGGGTACAAAACAAAGACTTGTATGATCGCACTGATATGCAACATTTCACGTTTGCATAAATACATTTGTGACAATTAGGGTTTTACTGAAAAAAAAAAAAACACAAGCGAAATGCAAGTATATGTTAAATTATACAAGTTACATTACCGAAAAATTGTACGATGCAAGAGCCCACAGTTATACAATGATAAAACGTTGTGTATAAAGAACATACGTCTCCCCTGGATCCTCGAGTATCTTCTTCGCACATAAATTTAATTGAATATATATATACACATAAATTTGTTCTCTCTCGCTCATTCGCACACAATACATTTTTCGCACCCAACTCCCGCATCATCTTCACTGCCGTTATCACCTCATTTTAACAAAATTTCCCAGTGCACTCGCGCTCTCTCTCTCTCTCTCGTCGCTTGTTTTTTTTTCTCTTTGTTTTTCATCGTTTTCTTGCTTCTTTGTTTATTTATACAGAGACGGAAAAAAGTGCGTTTTTTGCTCGATTTTTCAAAAGTTATTCAATGGTCGCCTAAAAATTTTCGCTCGTCGAACGAATCCGCTTGATCACGGTTTTTTTTTTTTTTTTTTTTTTTTTTTTTTCACGTCCTTTGGTACTAAACAACCGTTCCACTATGAATTCGTGTATATTTTTCCTTATCAATAATTATTGATTATATCGTTACAGGCTATAAAAAGTTAAAAGTGACAGGTTTTCTTTGTGCGATTGGTATTGTTGAATAAATTTCGTCCATCAAAGTCCGAAAGACTCCGGAGGCCCACATTGCATTGGCATTACTTACAAAACGTGTAATTAGTTTCGTTGTAATGTGATATATTAATGGCAATGAAACGTCAAGTTCGTGTTGCGCGAAAAATAGCAGTCACCTTCAAGTTTTTGGCACCAAAACCGACTCGCTGACATAAAACTGAAAATCGAAACACCAGCAATTCACTAGATGAAAATTTTAGATTGTAAAAACACGCGCGCGCACTCTACGACGCTCGCAAATCTTTCGGACTCATCAAAGACCCAATTCAAAGCGGAACAGCCTCGCACCAAGTTCGCGATCCTCGATTCCCAAAAAACGCCTCCTTCGTCGTTTTCAAAAAGTATTTAGGCCCACACATTGATGCATTTTAAGAAAAAGACGCCGATCTCACGGCCGTTTAGGAATAGAGAAACATACAATACAAATATACGAAGATACGCCTTCATTGTTATCCTCCTCGTATGCGTCTCTTGATTACTTTTTATTTTTTTTTTTTTTTTCTATTTTACTTATTTTTTTTTTTTTTTTTTAGAAAAAACAAGCCAAAGGCCCTCACTACAAGTATCTCTTAGCTTCTCTCGCGAAAAAATGTGTATCACTTGTACAAAAAGCATCTGACTTCGAGGTTCCTCCAAAATCTCGTCGCTTATTTTACGCGCGGGTAGGTTATTTTATTTATTTGCTTAGCTAGTCTCTCGCTTTGCTTAAAGAAGCCGAGTAAAATCACATGGGTTATTTATTATGATCGTTAAATTAAAACGTAGCAGTGAATGATTGATTTTTTAATACAATTTTTTTGTTCAACTCGTCGTGTATTTTGGTATTTTTTCAATAACAAAGAAAAGTCTCGTGCGTTTAAAATGTATTGGAAAATTAAAATAAAATGGATGAAATAACTTAAAATAATATTTTTACAATTGTTAATTAAAATCACTAACGTTGTTCTTTGCTTAAAAAGTATATGTATAAAGTTTTTTTTTTTTTTTTTCTTAAATAAATGTTACCGCCAAAAGTAGCACTAACATATCAGTCGATAAAAAAAGAAATATACACATCATCCACGTGCGACTTATTAATTCGTATGAACAAAATCAATTTGTACAATTCTTAAATATAAAATATATATATATTCATTTATTTGTATTAATTCAAACTAAGGATGCTAAAATAAATTACGGCAGGAAAAAAAACGATTCCCTTGTTTTATTACGCGCTATAAAAAAAAAAAAAAAAAAAAAAAAAAAAAAAAAAAAAAAAAAAAAAAAAAAAAAAAAAAAAAAAACAATCATATAATCCTCGAAAAAATTATTTTATACGACCGTCAATGATAATTACCTAACTAAGGGTTGTTGCTTTGAGATAAAAATTAAAATTACGACAAAAAAAAATAATAACACGTTCATAGAATAAAGATTCCTGCCCGCACACGGTTTCGGGGACGGAAAGAAATAAAAACAAAAAATAAATCAGTTTGCTATGGTCTCGGATTCTTCCCCTCGGATATATCCTTCTCTCCTTAAGCAATCTTACCACGAAGATTCAGCCCAGCTCTGTCGTACGTATGGGTATATATCATATATATACGAAAATGGATGATGTTTGTTGTATCCTCCTTCCCCCCGGAAAATCCTATAGATATATATGAAAAAAAACACCTGCGCGGGACTCGATCCTCTCTTAGGCTCTTGCTTGCTATTATTCTTATTAGTGTGTTACACTTATATTTTATTTGTATTTATTAATCATCCTCCAACAGCTTCCGACACTTAATAAATTGTGTAAACGTTACGTACGAATGTATAAAATCCGCGGAGGTCTACCGGCAGTCGCTGAATATTACACTTACGTCTGGCTCCCTTTATCGTTAATATTGTTCATGAAAAACGTTTTTCTTTTTTTTTATTATTAAATTTTTTTTTTTTTTATTTATTTATTTATTCAATATATGCTTGTGCTTGCTCTTGGTATCATCTTGGTGTAAAACACTGTAGAAACACGAACAAAAAATATCCGCTAGGGAAGTTAATGTGCCTTCCCTATTTTTCAATGGCACGAAGAATTTTCGTGCACCTATATATCGTATTAAACGTGATATACAAATCTTCAAAGTGAGAATGCACCAAAAAAATATTTATTTAAATTCGTTGTAGTCCTTCTTATTATTTATTAACGATTATTTCCTCGAGAATAGGGGAGGGACGAAACTCAATACAACGACATTTAACTAAATATTTTTTGCCATGGCTTCCTTGACTAATTCAAGTACTTGTAAAAGAACACAAAAAGGAGATTAGAAAGGGACGGACCGTCAAATAATAAAATATTAAAAGCGAGAGGGCTGTGGGGGGGGACTAATTGTCGCATCTTCACACGTAACGATTATTATTTTGTTTTCTCTTAATACTCCTTAGGTACGTATGACTTACTAGCGAGTATACAAACGCTTCTTCACTTACGTTCGCTCTTTTTCGTAATAGATGAAGAGTGGGAATGCTCGGATTTAGGATTTTTTTTTTTTTTTTTTTTCGACATGGCACTAACTAACCGTGGAATGATTATGGCGCGATATTCTTTCCGTTTCATCGAAAGTATAACAATTAAGCGTCGCTTCAATCCTACATCTTTTGTTTACTCGTTCCTCTTTCACTTCATCATCTTAAGAAGCTTTCACGTTAAAAATCGTTAGTGTCTCACATTGGATCATTGTAATTTCTCATTTCTTTCATCACGAATATTATTTTTCGTCTCTTCTTCTTTTGGTATAATTCATCGTATTATACACATAAAATACCGAGTGAATGAAGCCAACCAACACAATCCAATCGGTATATGGAGTAGTTATCGGGCACCCATCCAATTAATAACAATTCTATTGACTGAATCACGCCAGCTGATAAATATTTATATACACACATGTATTTGTATATATTTAAAATGCTACCTAAAAATCTTTTACTCTCGACAGACGATGAGCTAAAAGTACACCTGATAAAAATCCACTGTCATCTTTTTCTTCCTCATTGATTATAAAATAAAAAAAAAAAAAAAATGAGGTAAAACTGTTTTTTTGGTACAATAACCCTGCCTTATAAGTCTCACATGGAAAGAAAAAACTTAGCAGGACGGTTAAAAAAATATAATAAAATATTTGTTTCGCACGTGAGATAAAAACATCGAACGAAATACGTTTAAAACATTACAGACTAAGTTTCTGTTCTAACTCAAAACCTTTTGGTTGGGTCATTTTGTAGGGAGATGGTTATACCAAGAAAAACAATATTTGGGTGAAAAAAAAATCAAGTAACCTAAACCATGACGATGGCCTCCTTGCCGCAGAAGAGGAATGGGTACTGATCAATCATCGTCTGGACCACGTCTTCGAGGTAAGGCCTCATCGCCTCGAACTTTCCAAGATCCTCAAAGGTAATTGGTAACAACGTCGGCCACCAGCAAATCGCCAAATTTTTGCTGTCCATACTGTTCAGTTTGCAGTTCTCGGCCACTCTGAAAGATAAAAAAAAAAGTGAAGTGAGAATAAAATCACTTTCCTCGTAAATAAAAATCACTTTTAAAACTGCATGTGTTAAAATACTCACTTGACAAAGTGCTGGAATACAAATTTTAGAACGTCAAAGTTGACAACGTTGAGTTTGTTCAGCATCATGCGTAGAGCCAGCAGCCTGCCGCTTCGATCTAGAAACGCAGCAGTCGCAGAGGAAAGTGGAGAAACAAAACGTTATTTGCGACATCGAAAGCCAACGAGCGCGCCAAGTTCATAATTAAGGTGGTGGATACGTGAATGAAAAAATAAACAACTACACTATTCGATTTTTTTTTTTTTTATATATTTTGATGCATATCTACCGCCTTAAGTACGTGTTTGAAATAACAACTAAATTAAAGAAAACCAACCTTCCATATTCATGCATGTCGCGGACATCGGTTTGCTGATACCACGTGCACCTTTTCATATAAAAAAAAAAGAACAAAACGACAATTGTCAAAATAAATCTTTGCTAGTTGATTTTAATGTATGCATTAAAAAAAAAAAGAAAAAGTGCGAAATTAAACAGCACTCTGCTAATTAAGAAAATAATATCTAAAATATTGCAGCGCAGCCTAGATAATTACTTTGTATAAATAAAAGAATAATCATTCAATAATGAGATGAGTAAAAAAAAAGCGTGCCTTGTAAAAACAACAACTTACCCGATATATCCTCAAGCTGGCTCATACTATCTTTATCGATAAGGGGTGGTAGCCTCTTTGAGAAGAAATCTTTCAGTGCCGTGGCAACGGCGTTAACAGGAATGTCCAAAGAGTGTATGTCTACGTTGCCATCTACGAAATATCACTTTTTAGTATCCATCGACCGGATTACTTTGTATCATTTAAATCAACGAAACGCGAAAATTATTTACCTTCTTCAAACTTTTGGAACAACAATTCGACGTGGGCGCGATTACCAGGCACCCTGTATATACCCTCGGAATCGAGCCCTTCATCCTCGATAAATCTAACGCACTTCTCGAGGAACAACGGAATGGGATTCGTATCACTTTGAGCAAAATCTTCGATCAGCGTTTGAGACATAGGCTGAAGCGCCATGTTAATGTTACCACCGCCCGAGGCCTGCTTAGTCTGCTTCGTTTTTTCTTGCTTCTTTTTCTCACGCTCGCGCTCTTTTTCCGCGTGCTTCTTTAATTTCTCCTCTTTCAGTCTGCGTTTCTCTATTTTCTCGTCTTCTTTGGCCTTTTGTTTGTCCCGTTTCCGCGTCAATTTATCTTGTCCATCCTTGCTCTTGGTAAGTAGACCAAAACTTGGTGAATTGATTTCACGGGGGGACGACACGTCTAAACTAGATTCATCATCGGGTAGGAAGTTGTTCTCGCCCGTGAGGCCTCGCTGTTTTGCTGACATCGTGCTGAACATTTCTTGAGTTACGTGTTTCAGGTTGAATGGATGCTGGAGACTTGAGGCCAAGTGCTGGGGTGGCAGAGAATTACCGAATTTATTTTTGCGTGGATTCGTCGTCGGGGCCACCGGATACTGCTTCGCATGCTGTTTGCTTCGAGATCTAGATTGCTCCTGGTCGCTTGACTCCGAACTGTCTGGAGTTTCACTCGACACTGTAAATTTCAAAATGACAATTTAAATATCTGTAACTTCAAACTATTAAGCGTTTTCAAGTTTACCTCGCTCAGTGGAATCAACTCGCCAGCTTTTATCGTCTTTTACACTGTAATTAAGACCGATAATACCATCGGTAAGTGGCCCGCCTCCTCCTGATATGCCGGACAACGACGGCACCTTGGGAGTCGCGACCGGTATGGCGGTTCGCTTTTTACGCGTGCGTTTGTGCGACGAGATCTTTTTATTGTTTAGTTTTCCCAATGCCTCTGCTATCCTTTGGCGCTCCAATGAACTCCACTCAGAGTCTGAATCACTATAGGCCGTCGAGGGAGAGTCTGAAATAAATTTTCAAACATTAATTACCAGTTTTTTCTTTCAATCATTTGTGCAAAGACACTTACAAGGGTGGCCCTTATCTTTTCTGTGTCGCATTTTTGATTTATTATTCAGAGAATCGTGTACCAGGGTGTACACATAGTCCCCATCGTAGTGGGAATATAGATTTGGTACAACATCTTTGACCTGGACGAGGACAATTATAAAATTTAACACAACACCGTTCATAAAAAAAAAAAAAAAAAAAAAAAAAAAAAAAAACCATTCAAACAAGTTTAAACTCACTTGTGCGTATTCAGAGCCAAGATCAACCATCTCGGGTGTAGCCAAGGGCGCATGTCCCAGACTCATTTTGCCATGCTCATCCTTTTCCCCAATAGCCATACGCGATATCACTTCCGACACGTTGGCGAAATCTTTAGAATTGATTTTACCGGGCTGCTGTTTTATGAGAGTTTGGCTGTTTCCCTTGGGTCTAGACTTAGTCTGGGGTATGTTGCGTCTACCCGTTGTGAAAGCGCGATGAGAGTAACTGTTTGTCACACCGTCCTGTTGCTGCTGCTGGTGCATGAAGGTGTCTTTCACCCAGCCTGAAACCGTGCGAAAGTGCTTCATTGCTTTTCGCATGGCAGGGGAGAAAGAAAAACAAATGTTTGTTGTAGTATCGTTTGACAAGTATTGGCTTTGGCATTTATGTTAAGTGATTTATGATGCATCAAATGGTTTGATTATTGAAATAAAGAATTTTACGCTATGTCGTACCAGACAGCTTGCTAGTGATGTCGCCACCTCGACCGTAGTCCCGATCTCGTTCTTCGCGATGATAGTCAACTTGGCTGTAAATATCGCTATCGTCGCTTGGAGTCGCCCGATTGTCGACAAAATGCTCGTTCAGGCCACCTTCGCCCAATTCACCGTCGGGCGTCAACTGTTCGTACGATTCTGAGCCACTTCTGAAAGTTACCGACATACTACTTCACGTTAGACGAGGGAGATTACAGTAAAGTTCAAAAAGACAGAGGAACCATATTGTCAAAGATAGGAGAGTCCAAGGAAAAATGAAAGTTAAAAGACAAGAGAGTACTAACTTACCCGTCATCGGGTGTTTGCAGGTGGTAGCTTTCGTGCCGAGGTGGTGGCATAGGATGCAGAGCTGAATATTCGAGAGTGCCTTCACCACTGTCATTGAGATTCCCAGGTTCTTCCATATTAAAAGCCTGCTCGATCTCTGGCTTTTTGTCCCACACCTCCTTGAAGAATGGCGTATAGAAGGCCGCTAATAAAAACACATTGATTTTTTTAAATCGAATATTGTCACATGAAATTAGACGGAGTGGAAATGATGTACTTTTTTGTTGGCAGGATGATGACGAGGTCATAAAGTGAGCCTGAAGCTTATCAGCCGTGGCATTTCCTTCGGTAATAAGATGATGGCTTAGGTCATTTGTAAAAAATGCATTAGCACCTCCGCTGTCGGTCACTGCCATTATCTGAATCGGCAGGTTTGGAATGTTGTGCGAAAAAGCGCTGCAAGATGAAATGATGAGCGATATAGAAAAACCAAACTAGGAATCAAAGATAATTAGTCCATGTAATGCGAACGTACTTTAACGTGGCCAAGGAAGCTTTTCTTTTGGTAGAATAAACAAGTATGAAACCGTGCACGAGCTCATCTCTAAAAGCATTTGCCCCGTGAAAACTCGATATCGTGACCTCGACGCGACGCTTCGAGTCACCGAGGAAAGTTTCCAAAACAATAGAGCGCTCGCTACTCAGGAAACAACACTGATGGCTCAACAATGGAGCGAGCACGTTCTCAACCGAATATGGGTCCCCGCAGAACATACACATGATTATTCTGGAAAATTATGAAAAACCATTTTTGTAACATTGTGAAACGAGAGTATTTCGAAAAGTGTAATTTACCTGATATCTGGTTCCAAGCACTCTATGACGCTTTGGTAAATATTAAGAAAACCAGCTCTATGGTTGATCGCTTGGACGAGCTGTTGAAGAGCTTCTTTAACCAACGACGATGGGAATCTCTTATCCTGTTCAAGATCTTCGAGGGCTACGTCAATAAATGGACATTGCAGACTGAAACAAGCATTTATATAGATGTGCAGTCCTCAAAGCCTTAGAATTATTATTATTTTTTTTTTTATTTTACAAGTAGTTACCTGTCGGACAGGTTTTGCCCTTCCTCCCGAAGCCTCATGGCTTCGAGCTCGTCAGTGTGCGAATCCGGAACGAACAGAATAACAATCGGCAAACCCTGGAAGGGTAGTCGATCTTCTTGTTCTAAATTCGAGAGCAACGTCTTCTCCAACGAAGAACGGACGTACTCATACGTCTCTTCGTTCGAGTATATGCAAAAGGAACCATGAGGCAGAAAGTCGGAGGTGGTAAAGGAATTGTGGGGCAGTCCGACGTCGCCGTCGATCACGCGGTAACCTAGTGTGTACAATTGGCAGTCGATTTCCACCTCGTCGTCCTCAGTCTGGGAGCGAATCTCACGAGCGAACTCCTCGCTCAACCCACTACCACCCAATATCACAAGATTAAGTTGGTTGTTTTCTGAACTCAATTGCCACTGACTGCTGTGATTCCACGAGGACGGCCTGTGAGCTTTGGTTCCCAAGATTCGTTCGATCAACGGATCCATGCAATTGGGAAAGGCTGGACAGTGCTCGCGGATAGGACAATGGACAAAGCCTAAATGCTGAAAGAGCATTAACTTTCTGTCTTGATCTAATCTATCCAGGGCTTTGTACCTGAAAATTAAAAAAAAATAATGTCAATCCACACTACTTACCGTTATTCGATGTACTTAAGTGACGATTTACCTGAAATCGTCGATTAGAGCGTCGATAATTTCTTTGATGTCATCTTGTGTGATTGTGCCAGTGGGAGCAATACTTTTGTAATGATAAAACAAATCGGCGTGCTCCAATAATAATTCCTGAAAATTGTGCTTGGCTTTCTCGATAATTTCTTTTTGATGCTGATCATAAATTTCTTGGCAATCGTGTTGTGACAGTGCCTCGAAGCACTCACGTCCCATGAATAGCACCCGCACCTCGGATAATTGCTTGCCAGGAGTAACGTAACCTGTCTCTTCGAGTAGTTGCTTGAACTGTTTTTTCCACCTACGATGAACAAAAATGTCATGCTTTTAAACTATTTTTCGCTGTGAAAGAGCTTTTTAAAATTTTTTTTTTTTTCTCAAAAACATTTACTTGGTTACCCCGTGATTGATTGTCATGTGCATGATTTTTGAATTATAAGTGTATGTACATGTATGTATGTGTGTTATTGCAGTAAATATAAAATTAAACTAAAAAAAAAAAAATTAATTTGTCATACTATGTAACTGATCCAAGCCAAACACATAAGCCCCCAGTGCAGGAAGAAAAGTTTGAAGGTACTAACAACTAATAGCGATAAATTAGCGTGTAGTTACCTTTTTGGAAGTCTTCAAAAGAAAGACGCCACCCAGAATAAAGCAAAAGCATTAGTATGCTGCAAATATAATCCTTTGCCAGCAAAATAACTTTTAATTACATCAAACGAGAAAATTTCGAGGAAAGGTGTACTAATAAATTTAATCGTTTGACTTTCAGCCATAATAAATTCAATAAAACCAATGGTTAGTAAAAGCTACAGCACACCCTAGTATCTACGCGTAAACACTATGTGCGCATTAAAATAAGATTCGCTTCAATTTCTATTGTTTATAGCACCTAGTAAGGAAAAATCAATGACTACTCACTCAAGTCGCCGTTGCTCTTGCTGCAATGCATTTACATGATTCTTAAATACTGTCTCAGCCTCGGGCGTCTCTAATACATCGTACGGTATTTTTGATGTATTGTTCTCGCCAAAATCGTAATCAATCCAAGGTATGTCTTCTGGACACTCATAAAAGTAACGATCAAAGTCAGGATGTTCTTTGATGAACTGTTGGACGTTTGACCATTCCCTGCAACAACAAAAAATTTAATTTTTACACAGGGCTCAAAAAAAAAATCACTCCAAAAAACTATTATTTACTCGTTAATTAAATTTGCAGGATCCGGACTAATCTCGTGCAAAATGTCGGGCAACAATTCAAGGTAGCCTGATATCTTTTTAGCCACTTGCTCATCCTTGAGTTTTTTTATATGCCGGCGGAATAGCCGCTGCGTAGCGTCTATACCGAATAGATCGACGAACGTCGTAAACTCCCTGTGTTGAGCAAGCTTTTTTGACGCCTGGGACCAGATTGCTCGATAATCCTGTACGTGAATGCGTATGAGCCTCTGAAGCGATTCTGTTGATGCATCCATGAGCTCTTTGCGCTGACGTGCTGCTTCAGTGAACGGTAAAATCTGTTGAGAGTACAAACAAAAATCAATACTTCAATTTTTACAATTGGTCGTATACACAAAATGTTTCATTGAGAGTTTGAAACGTACCTTTGTGCGCAACTTTGTTTTATCGACGAACTGAGCTATAGTCATGAAAGCGAGATCTACGTTAATATTCTCGTGCGCGGATGTCTCGACCATCAGAATCGAGCCTTTATATTCCTTCCTCATGACCAGCTTTTCAGCTTCCTTGACGTACTGCTCATTTGCGTCGTCGTTCTTTGTCGTCACCAAAACGATCGGCTTCTTTGTTTTCATGAGGTTGTTCAAAATGTTCACCACATAATCAATCTGTTTTTCCACCGACCTATTGGGCACGGCGCTCACGTCAAACACACACAAGAAGCCGTCGATATTCAATTTGCCATCGGGAAGAACTTTCTGCTCGTATTCTTTCTCGATACCCAACTGATTCTTGCAGATGTACATGAGCTTCTCGGCGCTCGTAATTTTAGTGGCAGCACAGCGCTTGTAATACGGCTCCATCTTCCCACCTTTGAACGGTTGGAATGACGAGTCATCAATGAACTCTGTATGCTCAATGACTTGGAACGAATAATCTGTCGAACCGTCCTCCATTGGCTTCACGACTTCACCCCAATATAAAAAGTGGTCATTGTTCACTACCCGACCACTGAAGTCAGACTGTAAAAAACCAATTTCCATAAGTAAAATGAAGACAATAAAAATTTTTTCAAGTAAATGGATCATCAGAGAGAATTATACCTGTGACAGTACAGATATGTGATCTACACTGTAGTCGTCACTATGTGAGCGCATGAAGCGATTACACAGGCAGGACTTGCCAACGCCTACGGAGCCTTCGTTGCCAGACAATCCGACCACCGCAACGTTGATGCTCTTCAAGTTCTCGTTCTTGCGAGCCATTTTTATCAACTGCTCCTTTCGAGCTAATGCTACTTTCCAATGATCTAAACTCAGGCTCGATGTTCAGTAGACACTTTTGCATTTCACTTCGGTGGCTCCTGGATTTCGCTGACTTTGGATATCATTGCTGCGTTGCTCTAAAACGAAAAACGAAAGAAGAAATTTTTTGTTTTTTTCAAAAGAGCATAATCAAAACGGTTTCCAACCCACCTTTCAGAGCTTTACTGACTTTTTTTGGTAACATTTTGTCTGTCACATAAGGCTGAACTTAATAATGACATCACAGTCAAGTTAAGCTAAACATTTCAGTGGAGTACAAAAATTACTTGTAAAGTACAAATATTACTTTAGAGTTTATATCACATTCAGTTGCAAAGAATATTATTTGATATTCTTGAGCACAGCAATGTTTTTCTTCTAAAATGGCACTGGGTATCTGAAAATAAACAAACGTATGATGTAACAATTTATAATGATACTGCAATGTTACACTAAATTCTATAGACTTATATAGTTGTTTTATCATCAAATCTTTTGTCAAATATTTATTGGCTCGTAAAGGCTATTTTAATGCTTAAAGTCTACTGTGTTGAGTTATAAAATTCGCTAATGATGTCCTGTCTGAGTCAATCAAAATTTAATTTGTGTACAAGAGTAAATGCTTGAAGAAAAAAAATCAATGTACCACAATGTTTAGAATATATTTACACGTGTTAAAAAGTATTGTCAGAAACTATGTTTAACCAGCAGCAATTAGCAAATGCCTCTTAAATGTTCACCTTCACACCTGAAAAATTTCACACTTCAAGCTATATCTACGTCATGAGTCATGCTCTTTAAAACTCAAAACCAACAATGTTGACTATACCTTGCAGATCGTTTTTATATCATCAAAAAAAAAAGTTAAAATATTTTACGAAATTATAAACCATGTTAACAACAGAACATATACCCATGACAGAACTTTCAAGGTGTCATCTCACAAACAAAAAAACAAACAAACACAAAATGGCATCAAAGAAGTGTCATTAAAGTAAAAATTAACTTTTGGAAAATCCTACCTGGTTATTAATCATAAAAATGCCTCTTAATCACCATTCACGAGTACCATGCATGTAATTCATAGAGCAGGACTGAATGAACCTGGTGCATTCGTCGTTGTTCTCTCTGTCGCAATCGCACACATACCACCCCGGTACCCCCCGATCAATCATCTCCACGGCACACGTAAATAGACGCCCCGAAGCACGTCGTCTAGTCCCAAGAAAAACACACACCATTCGCCTGCCCAGGAGTCTGGACTTCTGGAGTTGGCTTGTACTACAAAAAACCTACACGCTCAAAAGACACAGACAGCACCACCCACACACACATCCCCCGCAAAGTCGAGAAAATCCTCCGAGACACACAAAGGATATCTGTACAACTCTCGTCGTCCTCCTCCTCGACTCCTCGGTCCTCACCTTTTGTTCATCAAGATTCCTCAGCGCGCATCAGCACAAAAACTCTCCAGCCCCATCCGCTTGCGCAGCACACAGGCAGTTGGCTCTCATATCCCGGCCAGCAACCCTATATAGGTGCGATGTAACCCCCAAAGGGGTTGAAGACTTCCTGCCAGAGTAGCCTAGCTGTAGCGTCGCGCTTGATACACACATAGACACATTTTCGCGTACGCGCAGATAAATATATACGCGTGACACCGGCGCTTTCACTATCGCACGGGCTCTCTCAGGATGTTATATGCAGCGCAGCAGCCAAGCCCCCCCGGAGAGCTACACCGCGGTTATATACTAAACGGCTCGTCTCTGCGACCTTATGTTGACGATAAGTAAAATGTCACTCCGATGATAAAAAAAAAAAAAAAAAAAAACAACACTCTGACTCACACTGTTTTCAACGTAGGTATACGTAACTTTTTATACATAACATAAAACGATAAGGTCGCTTTCGTTATTCCAATGTTCAATTTTTAGTTGGTTGGTGGATTTTTATGCGAATAAAAAGACTCGGGTAATTCTTTCGCGGATCAAACACTTTACGTGCACCTACCCCCAATCAGCCCCCAATACGTCAAGTCGCGAAGAACAAACACTGACTGTCTCGCCGAGGAGCCATCTTTGATGTGTGCGGGGTATGTACTATATATATATATATATATACACCTCTCCCCCAGCCCCCTAACCGCGACAGCTCGAACTACCGTGGTGTCCTTGTTGCTCCTTCGTGGGTAAGAGGAAAAACACGGGGGGGGGGGAGATTACACACGATTTTCTCTGATATGGGCTCTCTGAAAAACGTTTACTCGAGTGTAATTTTTTATTAACTGTTTGACTTTGTTAATCATAATATGTGAATGCAAATCCTTACTTTTTGGAGTTACATGTTGTTATGTATTCTGCAAACAAACAAAAATTTCTTGCAATTTCATCAAGTTTTGGTACGTATAAAAGTTATGAGAGCATACATTTCATTTGTTAGAATGATGTGATATAAACGGATGAAAAAAATAAATGGGTAAACAAATGAGGCTTTTTTTTGCAGCTGACGAATTTTTAGTTGCCACTCGAATCAAAACAATAATGTTTTTTAAACACTTGGTAAGTATGGTTTTTTTTTTTTTTTCTATAATCACAGTAGTCGGTAGTGGTGTTTATCGCACTGTCCAATGTTTAACGTGGTGCAAATGATTTTTCTCCGCCTGTCCGTTTACCCATTGTTTTAAAACGTTGTTGATGTAAAGAAAAAGCCTCAATGCGATCTCATTCCAAGAAATTGAACAAAAAAAGACATGTAGCTTAATTACGAATAGGTCGAATGTATATATAAATCATCAAAACGTTTATCATAAATGATTGTGCACGTTAATGTGTTTACGTCCAAGTTAAGCCTCCGTCTCCCTAAATATATGTATCGATCCTCCAAAGAATGCGACGTAATTTCCTCTATTGCGTCGCGCACACGTCCCATATACTCGTTGTTCTTCTTCTAGATCTCCGCTCCTCCGCTGTTGTAATATTTCATAACACACACCATATCGAAGTATAACACAATTGGATTGATTTTTCAATGTACATTATTATCAGTAAATAGTAACCATTGTTTATTAAAGTAAGAAAAAAAACTTTAATTTTGCTACTCAGTGACGTGTAAAACAAAGAAAAAAAAA
Source organism: Copidosoma floridanum (assembly GCF_036245765.1). Lineage (NCBI taxonomy): Eukaryota > Metazoa > Arthropoda > Insecta > Hymenoptera > Encyrtidae > Copidosoma > Copidosoma floridanum. Next base: position 5,925,626 of record NW_028321902.1, on the reverse strand, counting down.
AAAAAAAGAAAGGATATGACATACAGTTTAGGGCGTTTGTCAACAAAACATGAATCGTCCTGGTAAAAATGAACAATATTTATTGTTTCGTGTACAAATGATACATATAAATAAAAGCCTAAGTCTATAGTTACAGATTATCGTGCGTGTGCGCGTGCAAGACGCAAAATAAAGTAAAAAAAGAAATCAATCTCGAAAAATCAATACTCCTCGGCCCCCTCGCCCTCCCCCTCGATCGAATCCATGCCAACTTCCTCGTAGTCCTTCTCGAGGGCGGCCAAATCCTCCCGCGCCTCCGAGAACTCGCCCTCCTCCATACCCTCGCCCACGTACCAGTGGACAAAGGCCCGCTTCGCGTACATCAGGTCGAACTTGTGGTCCAGGCGCGCCCACGCCTCCGCTATCGCCGTCGTGTTGGACAGCATGCAAACGGCCCGCTGCACCTTGGCCAGATCACCGCCCGGCACCACCTGCACAACATTATTCCCCAAAACCATCAAATTCCCTCCTTCCGGTTCCCCGTCTCGTCCTTCCTCCCCCAAAACTTACCGTGGGCGGCTGGTAATTGATCCCGACCTTGAACCCGGTCGGGCACCAATCCACAAACTGTATGGTCCGCTTGGTCTTGATGGTCGCGATGGCCGCGTTGACGTCCTTGGGCACCACGTCGCCCCGGTACAGCATGCAACAGGCCATGTACTTGCCGTGTCTCGGGTCGCACTTGACCATCTGGTTGGCCGGCTCGAAGCACGCGTTGGTTATCTCGGCTACGGACAGTTGCTCGTGGTAGGCCTTCTCCGCGGATATGACCGGGGCGTAGGTGACCAGGGGAAAGTGGATACGGGGGTAGGGGACGAGGTTGGTCTGGAACTCGGTGAGGTCGACGTTGAGGGCACCGTCGAAGCGGAGGGAGGCGGTGATCGACGAGACAATTTGGCCGATCAACCGGTTGAGGTTCGTGTAGGTGGGCCGCTCGATGTCGAGGTTGCGCCGGCATATGTCGTAGATGGCCTCGTTGTCCACCATGAAAGCGCAGTCCGAGTGCTCGAGGGTCGTGTGGGTGGTGAGGATCGAGTTGTACGGCTCGACCACGGCCGTGGACACCTGGGGGGCAGGGTAGATGGCGAACTCGAGTTTCGATTTTTTCCCGTAATCGACGGACAAGCGCTCCATGAGGAGGGAGGTGAAGCCGGAGCCGGTGCCACCTCCGAACGAGTGGAAGATCAAAAATCCTTGGAGACCGGTGCATTGGTCGGCCAGTTTGCGGATGCGATCGAGCACGAGGTCGACGATCTCTTTGCCGATCGTGTAGTGACCGCGGGCGTAGTTGTTGGCCGCGTCCTCCTTGCCGGTGATCAGCTGCTCCGGGTGGAAGAGCTGCCGGTATGTGCCCGTACGTACCTCGTCTAACGGGGTAAACATTATATATATATGTTATATACGTACTTATGGTGGTTGTTGAGAAAATCGGTAAGGCTAATTGGGGTGAAAAACAGTTCTTACCAACGACGGTCGGCTCGAGATCGACGAAAACGGCACGGGGCACGTGCTTGCCGGAACTAAAAACATCACAAAAAGTCGATTTTTTAGTTCCCCTCCTCAAACGATCTCTCGATTATACATTAAAATTCAAATGTACCCGGTCTCGCTGAAGAAGGTGTTGAAGCTGTCGTCGCCGCCGCCGATCAACTTGTCACTGGGCATCATACCGTCCGGCTGGATCCCGTGCTCCAGGCAGTAGAGCTCCCAGCAGGCGTTGCCGATCTGCACGCCGGCCTGGCCCACGTGTACCGATATGCACTCGCGCTGAAAATCGGTATGATATGCATATTTACATGTATAATATCTAGTATCTATTTTAGGTGTGCGCAAGTAAGCACAACACAGTTGAAATTATACTGTACAAATGTATACCGCGTCACGGTGGTGCAGGAAACCTGGTAAAAACGCCGCAAAAAGGAGTAAGAGATAAAAAAAAAAAAAAAAAAACACAGTGCGCGACGTCGACAGGTGCAATATATCATATTACATCTCAAATAAAACTCGTGAATTTTAATTTTTACAGGTGCTCGCGATCGACTTGTGCCGATTTGTATATGTACAAGGTTGAAATTAAATTTTTCAATAAATGTCAATATCGTTGTTTATTGTTAATTTGAAACATCTTTCCTCACTTGTATTTCTTAAAGCTTAAATATGGGTATACCTTGTTGGAAGAGTCTTACTTACCATGTTGAATAGAAGAGAAAAATCGAAGAGTACTCCTGAATATCCAAACGCAAAACTGTGCTCGGAGTCTAAGTACGTATATCTTGATAATATACTCGTATGGAGGAAAAAAAAAAACGCGTCGGTGTATAAGCGCAAGCCGTTTAAGCGAAGCTGGCAATGTTGCTTCTCCAAACGATCCCTGCGTTTTAAGGCGAGTCCGCGCCGAGCGCGGGACCTTTATAGACTCGCCTCCGTCCGACTCGCGCCGGCGCTCTTCTTTACCCCGTCGCAATCCATGTTGCGTATATATTTATACACATGTATGGTTACCTGCGTGTGGAAAGTATTTCGTATGGATGTATTATATTCCCTCCTCCTTTGCTTCGTACGTTATATACTAAACGGAGTCAGCGAACGACCCACGCGTGTATATGCCCACATTTTTTTTTAAAAGGCCAACACAACGCACATTTTGTATACAATAATGCGCGCAGCATCACTCACTACATCTACTGTTGCAGCTATTTCATGTTTTCGCGAAATATCGCTTCACACCGCACTTTTAGACACATGGGAAAACTCAATTTCCTTTCGGCCTTGCATAGGTTGCTATTATGCGCTTGACGATGCGGTTTCCGATCAAGAAATCCAATACCGATCTCTAATTACATGATATCCGTGCAGTACAATGCACACGCCTGCGCGTCAATAACATACAACACAACAACGATGATTGCGTGAATCCATGTGCACGTTCATGTAGATTCATTGTGGAAAATATGATTTTTCCGTAAACGGATACCGATTTTTTTTGTAAAATGGTACCCTTCGAGTATACATGCTTTTTTTCAAGACGGACCAAGTTATTGACGACACGATTTTTTCCATGTCAATTCCCTCTGAAAGCCCATAAACCACGTGCTATTTGATGTTGCATTCGCGAAAATACAAAGGCATCCCATGGGTCTTTCGTTCCAGAAAATCGCACGGCAACAGCCGTAGCGGAGACTCCCATAGCGGGAGCGTGGGTCAGAAATAGTATACACGCGAGTGCGCGGATACTCGGAGGCTGCGGGGAAAAAGAAAACGTCAAGCTTCGCCGTTGTCGCGACACTTCTCCAGCTCGGAGGCCTTCTCCTCGCACGCACACTCCGTCCGGGGACGTACCAATTTTAGAAGAGCCAAGCAATTGTGCTATTATTGTACTTTGGGCTTGCCCATCTGTACTACAAGTATATATACACAATATATTTGCACGTATGTGGATTATTATTCACGTTTTGATGATGGATGTTACTTTTCCGTATATTTTTTTTTTTTCTTTCCTCGTAAAGAATACGTTTTCATCAAAAGCGTCGTACCATTTAAACATCCGCGTGTTTGGTGCAAATTGTCAAATACACTCCCATTAATCCAACACACGGACCCGTCAACAAGGCGTATGTCTTTATTTTATTCTCAAGAGATCCTGAAAAAAAAAAAAAAAGAGGTAAGTTATACGAGCGGTCTCGAGTCGTTTCCCTTGGTCGCGCTAAAACTCGCTCTGGAGGTACATGTATATATGCATTATCCATTCCCGCGCGTAGGTTTGTACACGGCAAAAGCATCATATGGACAAACACCGCGTATATATATATATATATATACTTACACCTATAGGTAGGGCAGCAAAAAAAAAAAAGTGGCAGAACAGCTCGGTGTATAAGAGATCAACGGCCTCGGCTATATACATATACCCGATCCGAGACCGCCTATACAATTATATATATGTTTACCGTATATTTTTATGTGAGACATATATATATAGGCGTGTTTATAATATATACAGGCTGATGCGCCAATTAGTTCCGCCCCGCGTGCCTTTTAGGCTCTAGAATACGCGCCAGCAGCAACGGCACACTTTTTGTTACTGCATATTACGTTACGTATATACATCCGCAGCTTCTCTTCCTACTCGTCGTTCCAGCAGTGGGTACCTATACCTACTTACAAAGTTTTTTTTTGCTATTATATATATTATATATTAGATATACCCATCGTACGTTTTACCAACAAACATTAAATTTAATATCCAGAATATGGTGTACATGTAGGAAGCTCAACCGATCCCGCGGAATCGGCGCGGTTTCTCGTGTCTCGCAAACGATCGACGAAGCATTTTTTGTAACGGGAGTACACGAAAATCCTACGCTCCGAGGAAAAAAAAAAAAAAAAAGAAGTAAAACACCTCTGGCGATGGTGCTCGTAGAGCGTAAAATCGGGATAGCGGACAACCGATCGCGCGTGAAACGAGAGAGGAGGGGAACAACGCGTAATACGCGGAGGCTGACAGCATCGGAGGCGTTCGTCCCATAAATGGACACATGTGTGCCCGTACGCACTACTTTCGCTTCTATATGGTTGACTTGTTCCATCGATGTGCACGTAACGTATAAAAAAAAACAACTACGCTATGTATACTATACACATAAGTGGAGGGGACCTTAATTGTTATGATACAAATACGTTTGAGGCTGTACAATAGAGAAGGTGTGTGTGGGACGCCTTTTTTGATCATCGGCTCGATTTATTAAAATCGCTTACGTGCATCAGGTTTTGTGCAAATGAGGAGACAATATATATATATATGCTACCGATCGTGGAAGGTCGCGTGTATACAATAGCCGCAGCGTCGATGGGTGTGTTGTTGATTCAACTGCTCTTTTGGACGGATGACTGGATCATCGTCGAAATCATTGAAATACACTGGTAGTAACACGTCACTATAGCTCATATTTTTCCATGATAAAAATAATGAGAGGCAGCTGCAATAAGGGGTGAATCGCGGACTTGAAAACAACCAAAGTTATCCCTTCTCAACTAAAAAGGGCCGTCTAAATAATTAAGGAGGGTAAAGTGAAGTATTTTTAAACTTTTGAAAGAACCTCTCCGCTCTCGCTTTTACTGTTTGTCGGTAACGTCGATTTCACTCAAACCAATAGCCAGTGGACTTGTCGATGAAGTAGCGAACGACACTGACCATCATAAGGTTATAGAAAAAAAAGAGAGCTCTCTTTCCTTTTCGTATGGTTAATAAAAAAAATTCGCCAACATTGCCACATAGGTGTATACATTTATACTTATTAGTGAGTATTAGTTCCAAACAACGCTATCGTCGCTAACGCAATGATCGCAACACATTACTCATGTTACATCTCCTATTTCTAACCTAACGAGCAGCATCTGCATGTCACATATATATCACATCAGCAGAGAGAGCCTGTCGGAGCTCAACACACAACTAAACAGCAAAAGCACAAAGGATTGTTTTATATACAGTGTACAGGTCAAACCTAGAGAGCGGCAGTGTCCTCCCGAGAGGAATTTTTAATTTTTCTATCAAGAAGTTTTGACCCCCGGACAAAAAACATGCCACGAGGTAAGTCTCTTATCGCTGTCGCCTTGTAACCATCCTCATACGATACGCGCCCCATCCGCGAGAATGTCTTCGTACTCCTTCTGGCCAACTGCGTCGTGAAAAAACATCTTTGGTAACGCGTCACACGTTTGAGTGGCCTTGAACGCTAGAATCTCTTGTATTTTTTTGGCGGCGAGGTGCGTCATGGGGATACTTTTCCACCCTCGTCGTTGAACATTTTTGCTTTAGTACCTACTTTTTCTATTCCTCTGTTTTGGGTCCTATTTTTGGATTGACTATATATATACATCTGTTTTGTGTTGAGAGCAGAAGTATTTTCAAGGGGAAAGCCAAGTTGAGCTCAGCTGACTTGTATTTTTCAATGTCAACTGTGTTGAACTCTCCCTCACAATGATATCCTCCAACGTTTACATTTGATCATTATCCAATTTGTACAAAGACAGATGATATGCATGTACAAGATTTGGCTGTACATCATAATTGCCACTACTAGTTGGTTGCATTCATTGATCAACATTGAAAGACAGTTGAAACTTTCTCTTATTCTAGCCAGTCGATTTTTTTCAAGTTACCTTACAATATTTATAAGGTGCATTTTATCTGGTTACAAAATTGTTCTTGTTATTTCTAGGTAAATTTGTCAATCACAAAGGCAGGAATCGACATTTTACCAATCCTGAAGAACTAGAGGAGCAACGGAGACAGGAAGAAGAAAAGAAGAAATGGAGGAAAACCCAAGATTTATCAACGAGTGAAGATGAAGAAGAAGATGATAAGGCTGCTGGCGGCAAGAAAGGCTCCGATGACTCTAGTGATGAAAGTGAGAGTGAATCAGAATCGGAAACTGAAGATGTATGCAATTTTCGATTTAATTGTGAATCTTATTAAAATTTGTTACAATTAATCTGATTTTTCTTTAATGGAACTCCACAGGGAAAGAAGAAAGGAGTAGGAAGTTTAATTCAAATCGAAAATCCAAATAGGGTACAAAAAAAAGCAAAAAAGCTTTCGCAGCTAAATGAGGTACTGGCAAATGCTTCAAAGCCTGAATTATCTCGCCGAGAGAGGTATGTATCTTACATAAAATAGAAGCTACGCAACTGTTAAAGTTATGAAAAGTAAAAAAAAAATTTTTTTTTGTGCAGAGAACAATTAGAAAAGCAAAAAGCAGCGGCAAACTATCAAAGGCTGCATGCTGCCGGCAAAACAGACGAGGCAAGAGCGGATCTGGCGCGATTAGCTATAATTAAACAGCAGCGGGAAGAGGCTGCGAAAAGACGAGAGTTAGACAAGAAAACCAAGGAGCTTGCTACTCAGAAGCAAAAAGAAATGACGCAAAAGGCTCTGGGAAAGCGAACTTAGACTCAAACCGTTTGAGACGGTAACCTCCTTGCACTTTTGGATGCCTTGATGATCCAGAAAAAAAAAAAAAAAAAAAAAAAAAAAACAATTTTGTCCCTGGATAGAAAATTCACAATTAACAGTGGTTTATATTTACATAACTCATTACTTGAACGTCGTGACTTTGATTATTGTGTTTGAGATATATATTCTGTACACTTTTCATTTTTGTATGGCTAACCAAAAAGAATAATTTACGCATTCGCATATAGGCAAACGCGAGCAACAAAAAATGTGAAAAGCAACTAGTTTGCTGAAAATAAGTGAAAATTCTGTCAAGAGGAGCAAGATAAAATCGTCTGTGACTGCAATCGTCGGTCTTTATTCAATATATACTATTAATGATAAATTTCTCTGTGAGCGTAAGATAAAAGAAGCTGCTATTTAAAAAATTTCTTTTTATTACGTGATTTCTAATAAAAATATTGAGAGCATTAAAGCAATGGCCTTAATGATTCCTTGATGATGTACAAAAAATTTTAATACATTTATTTCAGAATAAATTTTCAAACTTTTACATTAAAAAATGCCACAATTTCGTTACACATGTATACAAAACACAACTCTGGTTTGAAATTTGTTAATATAAACGTGTCAAGACTATCAGAATTCGTGAAGCTTTAAAGTTATGAATACTTAATTTCCAAATTAATGGTTGACCTTATCCATCTAAAAATTCAACATCAAAATGTGTTGAATAAAAATTATGAAATAATACATTCACAAGTGAACAAACGTTTTGAAGACAAAATAAGCTTTCGTGTTAAAAATTTTAAATCCTTGCATAGTAGTAGAAAGCTTGGTCCGCTTCGTGATTGCGTAACACCGATAACGATAATGAAAAACTGAAAAAGTTCAAGAAAACAGCTTCATTAAATGAAAGAACGAGCAATAACTGCATGCAGATTAATGGATATTGGAAAAACGCGATTCTGGTGTCTGATTGTTCAATTTTTTAAGCAGTACATATTACCTACTACTACCTTCTTATGTATACATTAAGTGGAAGAAAAAAAAACGTTAAATTCAACACTGTTATTCTTATTTACTAGCCAAAATTTGGCTGCCAAATTGAAGTAGTAAAGTAGTATACAAGCTCTGGTATTTCACCCAAATAGAAATATAAAATTGAAAAAAAAAAATGAGATTCCTCAGCACAAAATTTTTGTTTCAAAAGGCAATACGAACTACTAAAAAAATAGAGTATAATTAAACAACCGATCAATAATATGACTAACACACATATGAAAGTGTATCGTGTAATATCTCTGGTGTACAGAGAAACGAAACTGGCATCTATAGGAACCTTCCACCTTCGGTAAGTACCTCTACTTATTATTGATAAAAAAAAAAAAAAAAAAAAAAAAAAAACTATTATTCAACATATTTAATTGTTTAGATTTGATTTATATTGATTTGAGCAAATACAGTAGTGTTGTATCGACATTAATTAATGTTATTTAAGTCATTTAAGTAAAAAAATGTTTTTTCTAAGAAAATCAAACAAATTTTAACCACTGAACTGGCAAAAAGAGGTTTTGCGTAATCCTATAAAAATTTAAACATTATTGTTGTCTCTACCAGCTGTAGATAACTAACTACAACAGGTTGTCGCAATCTTAATGAAGAATTTTCTCAACAAACTATATAGTATTGTACTGTTTGTTTATAAACACGAGTCAGAGCAGACAATTTTCGAAAAGTAGCAGAAGAAAAGCATATAATATATATATAGGAGAGGAGCTCTCTCTCCTCCCTTCACTTCTTTTATGTAAACTTTTGCTCCGAAAAACCCGAAAGAGGAGCAGAGACGGCAAAGAGAAAGAGGGAGAGAGCAAAGGCAGAGAGCGCGGAGACGAAACGGCCGCGGGCCTACCTCAGTGTGTGCAGTGCGTTTCTCGCGTGGCAAGCGCACATTCCTCCGTAGCCGTCGTCGTCTACGTCGATCGTAAGTATATATACTTAGTTTCGTTGCACGTCGTCGTTCTCATCACCAAAAGCCGTCTGTCCGCACGTTTTTCCTCTCACCCTTCGGTGCATGCTTCGAATGCCCTTTTTCACCAACGAGCAGACACGGGAACAACCCCCCCCCCATGTTTTTTTTTTTTTTTTTCACTTTCACACATTCCATCATACATGCCGTTTCACTCGGGGGATGCTTTTGCTGGTGGTTTCATTTTAATTTCTTGAAAAATTGTAAGCTAACGAGAGGACGAGGCCGTTATTTCGGAGCTATACTTAATCTCTTTTCTAAGCCAGTCATCTACGGGGTGCAGTGAGTCAGCGTGGGTCTACTGATGCCCATTGGAGCACCACACATCATTTTCTTTCTCTTTTTCGTTGCTCCGAAATTCCTTGGTGCTCCGCCACACTGCCGTTGGTCAGCTGATCGACTACTCGGTGGTGGAGTGCCTGTGTTGGTGTGTGTGATTTTTGGTATAAGCTTAGCAGTCAAACTCGAGGCGTTCGACGAGTTGTTTATCTCATGTGCAACTTATCTCGAACCACGTAAAAAAAAAACTCCGAAACTGACCGATTGTCCGCGTTTTTCTTCTTACCCAACTCGCGTTAGCTCATCAATTCACTGTCCGGATATGTTAATTATTTTATGCTATTCAATAAGCTGCACTCTCGCTTTCAAACGATGATCCGTACTTGCTGCCTCTTCAGTCAATAAACTGAGATTTCATAATTCCTATCTTGTTTGTCTCGAGCCTCATTATCAAAATTTCACCAGAGCGGCAACTCACGAAAATATTCGGCTCTTTCGAAAACTTCACTCAACTTTCACGATGCAAATCATTATACTTGAAAATGTCCAATGAAAAATACTCAAGCTTGTAACTATCCACAGAAAAACTCGGAAAAAAGGAACAGTAGAAAAAAAACAGTCGAAGGAAACATGCTGTTCGCAAGAGGACTGGCCCGCACGTCGGCCACCCTGAAGCAGCAGAACCAGGAGGTAGCCCAGGCAGCGGCGGTGGCCCTGCAGTGCCTGCAAAGCCGAGGCTACGCGGACCACCAGATCCCGGAGAAGCTCCAGGAAGTGCCGACGTCCGCGAATCCGAGGTTCTTCGACATGGTGGAGTACTTCTTCCACAGGGCCTGTCAAATCGTCGAGGACAAGCTCGTCGAGGACGTTGGCAAGAGGTCCCGGATGACCCTGGAGGATCGGAAAAAAAAGGTCAAGGGCATTTTGAAGATGATGGAGCCGTGCGACCACATCCTCGAGACCACCTTTCCGCTGAGACGCGACTCCGGGGACTACGAGCTCATTACCGGGTACAGGGCTCAGCATTCGACCCACAGAGTGCCTTGTAAAGGAGGTAGGCCAAGTAGATCTTTTTTTTTTTTTCTCCCTAATCCTTGTTTGGCCTCCAAAAGGTATACAGGCAAAGCTACTTTTCCAATTTGTCATGTTTGCTTGGTCTACTTACGTTTCTTCAGCTCCACACTTATAATTCTTCACGAAGCAATGCGACCCTAACTTTTTACAGCATAATAAAAAAAAAAAAAAAAAAAAAAAAAAAAAGTAGATGCAAAATCTAAAATATACCATTTACCGAAAACATGTGAAGACCCACACACTGCTTCAATAACGTTCTCAACTATATTATGTGGAATTCCCGAAGATTCAAATAGCTGATTTCTCGAAACCGAGATATACAAGAAACGTAATTAAATTACCAATGATGTTTTGTCCAACTTGCGCGTGCTGCAATACGATGATTCACCGGAAGAAAGCTGAATAGTATTTTTTCTTCTCGATCACCCATATTAAAAAAAAAGTAACCACTTGGCTCGACAACAGATCAGAAACTAACGAGCATGCAAAAGCGCAGACGATAAAAAAAAAAAAAAATTCGCATCACATTACCTCTATCGAGCGCGCCGCACGCGACTTGAGGACGTGCAAAGCTTCGTCGCTCTTGTCTCGCATCGCTAATTCACGCGAAGGTATACGACGCTTTAAAACAGTTTACATGTGGGTTCGTGCACACTTGCAGCATCGATTAAGCAAAACAAGCGCCTTGAGACGATGTCGATAGCACCTGTACTTAAATTCTTATCTTTGAAGTGCATCGGTGAAAAAAAAAAGAAGTTTAGGGCTAAAATAAAAAAGGGCCGAGAACTCTGGCGCGCCTTACTCGACGAACAAAAGCGCCTCGAAAGCTTTCTCCTCTTTTTTTTTGTGTCGCAATCTGTTAACTATCGCTAAACGCCTTGATCTTGACCTCAATTCGATGCGTGTAGTTGCAGGAGCTTGATTGTAGCAAACATTTTTTTTTTTTTTTCTATACGTAAATCCATAACTCGGCTTACTTAACTGTTATACTTTATCAAATATCACAATGATTACCATACGCTCTATATCAAACGGACATCGCGTCAGCAAGTGGAACTAGGCCATACTCTTTTTTCTTTTGATACCCACAACAATTGAGCGCTTGGTTGGGAGAAGCACGGAGTTTTAAACAAATACGTGACCCTAAACAAGCTTATTCACTGCAGTTGTGACAGACTATTAAAACAAAGCCGTGACGTGTTATCGCGTATGCAAAATCCATGATAAATAACACACGGGCATCGATGCGAAAAACGTGATCGGCAAGTGAGAAGAAGATGGCAAAGACCGATCTTTCAAGAGCACTTCACTCGATCGCACGTCGGCCACTTTGAGTTTGTTATAAATCGTCTCGAGGCTGGTGGATTTTTCTTCCTCTCATTGACATTCGGAGTGGACAATGGGTAACCGATCGCCTATATTTATATATTTATGACCGTATCATAAAGGACATATTCAAAGAAATAACTTGTACAGGTGCAATCGGTCATTCTAGTTTTACAGACCGGATTAGCCTCGGATCGGTTTAAGCAATAAAAAAAAAAGAAAAAAAAAATTCTTACAATCAACTCTGTCAAATAGGTCGAGTTACATCATCGTACCCCTTAAAGTGTAATCCACACTCATGTGGGCGTATTAAAATAAGCTAGTGAATTGACGTAGAGTCAAATAGAGAAGAGAACTAAATGTATAAAAGAGACGAGAAGAAGAAAGAAAAAAAAAACTGTTACAGAGACGTGGCTCGAGCACACGTGGTCCATTTTTCTAGCGCAAACAGCCCCACACTGGGTTCTACGCACTCATACATCTTACACCCATTATTTTGTTTTTCTCTTCCCTCCCTTTTTTTTATCATCGCGACATACGATCGTAATAACTCGCTGCACGCGGTCACGTTGATATTTTTCATGTAAATTGCCATTAGTGACATTAACAACTCACGATTCACGTACATATATTCACATAGACGATGCAATTCGCGTTGATTCAATCAATCAGGGGGTATAAACGCATCCCTTATTTGTACCGTTATTTTATCAAACGGCACAACGGAGCTATTGTTGAAACAACTTCGGAAGAGAGGAAGTTAAAAAAAATAACGTCGCGCGCGATAAGCGAGCTTGTTTACCCGATTACGTCTTTGCCTCCGACTTGGATGAGGTATATATAATATATTGTACACACACTCGCGCGCATACGTAACACGAGAGAGAGAGAGAGAGAGAGAGCGGTGACGAGCCTCCTCACGAACTATTAAATTAATAGTATTAATACGACCACCGCGCGAGTACGCACGTACAGAGCTTTGGTCATAGTGTGTATCCCTCTCTCTCTCTCTCTCTCTGAAATTTGAATTATATCGTCCAAGTGCCCGCACTCGGTCTGCGTTTTATAATTTAATGGCCTATATAAGCTCGGATTTTAGAAAGCCACGAGTTTTTCCATTGTCCGGCACACGTATTTTCTCTCGACAAAGTTGAAATCGCTTTACAAGCCCTACTTGTGGGGGTTAGCTTGAACTCATCATAATATTTGTTCGTGTGGTTTCAACCCCAATATTAGATTAGCAAATACTTAACGGATATCTGGGAAAGCATTCGTGATATTCAAAGTAGGTGCGCTGGCGTGCCAAGATACTCGGGCTTCTTGAACCTATGTAAGATGGGAGATATCGAGCGACCGATAAATCGTTTGGCAGAGAGAAAGACGCGTGTCCACATTGAACACACCTGTTTCTTTTTTTTTTTCCGACTTATCTCGATCTTTTTTTGTTTTCCCCACTCACTAGCGCCGAATTTTCGAGAATAGAACCACCGGCGAGCCCGGGCTTTAGAAAATGTATACAACCACGCGGGAGAAATTTACGTAAAAATAGCACCTTTGCTCATATGAAATGTATGATCGATTGTTTCAGGTATCCGCTACTCCCTGGACGTCAGTCGAGACGAGGTGAAGGCCCTGTCCGCCCTGATGACCTTCAAGTGTGCCTGCGTGGACGTGCCGTTCGGCGGCGCCAAGGCTGGCATCAAGATCAATCCCAAGGAGTACTCGGACAACGAGCTCGAGAAGATCACCCGCAGGTTTACCCTCGAGCTCGCCAAGAAGGGCTTTATCGGTACGATTTTCTTCCCCCCCCCCACCCTCTTTGTGTCACAGTATGTTCTTATCTCATTGTCTCTAGGTCCGGGAGTGGATGTGCCGGCTCCGGACATGGGTACAGGTGAGCGTGAGATGTCCTGGATCGCGGACACGTACGCCAAGACGATCGGCCACCTGGACATAAACGCTCATGCCTGTGTCACCGGCAAGCCGATCAACCAGGGTGGAATCCACGGTAGGATTTCGGCCACCGGCCGAGGCGTCTTCCACGGGATCGAGAACTTCATCAACGAGGCCAACTTCATGGGCATGATCGGCACGACGCCCGGCTGGGGTGGCAAGACCTTCATCGTCCAGGGCTTTGGTAATGTCGGCCTACACACGATGCGCTACCTGCACCGTGTTGGCGCCAAGTGCATCGGTGTCATCGAGCACGACGGCTCCATCTACAATCCCAATGGCATCGACCCCAAGGTACATATATTATGGTGCTTCTTTTTATCATGGCTATAGGTTGGTTTTTTTTAAATATACATGAAACTTTTTTTTCGACGCCGGTCTGCAGCTACTCGAGGAGTACCGTCTTGATAACGGCACGGTCGTCGGGTTCCCCCACGCGCAGCCCTACGAGGGTGAGAACCTCATGTTCGAGCCATGCGACATATTCATTCCAGCGGCCATCGAGAAAACCATCACCAAGGACAACGCCCACCTTATTCAGGTATATAGTTGTGAACGTAGCGCCTTTGTACTTGTTCGCTCGAGCGTGATAATTGACGATAACGATGCTACAGTGCAAAATCATCGCCGAGGCTGCCAACGGTCCAACGACGCCCGCGGCCGACAAGATTCTCATTGATAGGAACATTCTCGTCATCCCAGATTTGTTTGTCAACGCCGGCGGTGTCACGGTCTCCTTCTTCGAGTGGCTCAAGGATCTCAACCACGTCTCGTACGGTCGTCTCACCTTCAAATACGAGAGAGAATCGAACTATCACCTACTGGGTAATATTGAGAAACGAAAATTTCGCGTGCTCGTGTATAATGGAATATTTGAAATTCTTATACTTTCTCGACGAAACGTGTGTTACAGAATCCGTGCAGGAATCTCTCGAACGTAGGTTCGGACGCGTGGGCGGTCGGATTCCTGTTACACCCTCCGAGGCCTTCCAAAAAAGAATCTCCGGTGCTTCCGAAAAAGACATCGTGCACTCCGGACTGGACTACACCATGGAGCGATCTGCTAAGGTGAGTTTCGTCAAACATCTGCACGAATCATTGAACCGACGAAAGGATACAGTGAATTGTCGTTTCAGGCCATCATGAGGACAGCGATGAAATACAACCTCGGCTTGGACTTGAGGTCTGCGGCGTACGTGAACTCTATCGAGAAAATCTTTACGACGTATAACGAGGCAGGTTTAGCTTTTTAAGCTCGCGAACCTAAGCGTTGAGCGATGCGAGGATAGGAGAGTAATGTAAACGTAATTGCTAAAACATGCGAAGCCATCGCGTAAGCAGTATTCGTTAAAAATGCATGACGACGTAGGGAAAAAAGAAGAAAATCAAAAAACACACAAGAGAGGCGAAAGCCTTTTTTTAACAGTCGAGATTGTTGCACGCATTTAAAACACAAATTTACAAAGTTGCAAAGTGAGGGTTGTTGCTGTTCTTGTTGTTGATGTTATCCAAGAGTGAATAGAAACCGCGTTTTTTTTCCAAATGAGATAAAGTTACGAGTTTGAACAAAGAAACACGGCTTCGATGTATTTTGCACACCATTACAAGGACACGACTGCTTGATATGATTAACATAGTCATTCAGCGTTTTTAAAAGGAATGAAATCACAATAAACGTATGTAACTATTATTATTATTATACACCGAACAAACGTGTTGAATGTGAAAGCGCATTTTTCGCGTGCATTTTATATATAAATATACAACCACGTATTTATGAATGAATTTTTATCATCAACAGATTTATTGTCGTTTGCGTCGTTTGTTTTTCTCTGTAATTTTTTTTTTTTTTTTTTTTTTCTAACGAAAGTCTCGACAACACCAAACGAACGACTTTGATCTGCGATTTTGAGATTCTGTGCGCAATATAAGAATCCTTATCTAGAATAAAAAAAAAAAAAAAAAAAAAAAAGAAACAATATGAAAGTTACTTAACTGATAACGTACTTGTCTGCCCACGTTCTAATGGCGCAGGTCCACTCGTATTACCTTAATTATAATAACGAATGAGAAATGAACTACACAAAAAAATATTTGTTATGCCGACTGCAGCAGATAATATGTTGAATAAATATTACACACGTTGCAACATAATCTTGAATTGTTTTTTTCATTTTTTTCATACCAAACTTTATTATTTTTTTTTCTTTTTATAAATCATGAAAAATTGTTTAAAATAGCTAAAAGCTCACATTTTCAAATCCATAAAAAAAAAAATTTTTTCTTAAAGGCATTAGCGCGGCTATAAAGCGCGCATACCCAAGCAAAGAACGACACAAGCAAAAAGTGCAAGAGGCGAAGACGGAGGAGGGAAAACAAAAGGTCGACCGGACTACACGTGACGGCACAGCTGATGGTTTTATTGTGTCTGATGACAGAGGATGTAGATCGTCCGCTAAAAAAAAAAAATTGCACAGAACAACGAGCCTACTCGACTCTTGTAAGTTATTAAAACAGCGTGAAACTCCAGCGATGAATCTTTTTTATTATTACCGATTTCTCTCAATTGTATCGTGCAATTGATTTGTTTTTTATCGGCCGTTGAGTGAAGTGGACAAAGAAAGTACATCCTCGTTTTGGCACTCGTGCGATTCTTTCAAGTTCAAGAATATAATATAGGCTCGATAATTTCACGAGATATAGAGATAAAGAATGTACAGTTAACTCTGGTCGCCACGACATAATATATTACTGATCGGTCGTTGACTTATAAAAAAAAAAACCAACAGATTCAGCTGAGTGAAAAAAAAATGTATTCTAAAATTTTCTGAATCACAGTTGTAGTACGTGGGGATTAAACTTAAACAGGTGAATGTTTGATGACAAAACTTGTTTTTGCTCTCAAATCAATAGAGTTGCAACAAAATGATGTACAGATAAGATTTACCTGTATATGATGCACACAGAGAGAGATTAGGATAAAAAAAAAAAAAAAAAAAGATAAGAGCCGCATGTAAAGAGAGGAAAGAAGAGCCGACGCGCACACACATTAATGTACCGTTGCGACTCTTCTCCCCGTATATGTGTAAAAAAAAAAATACACCCATAGGTCGTCTCTTTCCCTCTCTTTAGCGCTTCTTCTTCTTCTTCTTCTTCCAAACCAGTTCCGCTCCTCCTCGTCCGATGTGTGTGCCCTCGCACAGAGTTCGCGAAGACGCACCAGCGCAGATCAGCACTCTACTGCCACGCTGCCAGTTTTGTCTAACGTGGAGATCGCTCGCGACCGGCTTTTTTTCTTTCTCTGGGATTGTTTGTTTATTGATCGAAGAGACCGGTTTTTCCCACCCGCAAGACGATCTTTCAACTTGAGGACAAACTGCATAGTACTCGGCCGAGATGGGCTACTTGAAGTCGGTGGGCACGAGCATCATTTGGATCTACACGGCCCTTGTCGTCATCACCTTTTGGCCTGGACTACGTCCATATGGGGATTTTAAGGAACACGAGTACGTACACGTTGCGCACTTTCAAAAAAAAAAAAAAAAAGAATAAAAAACAATTGTCAACACGTATAAGGTGTCTTGAAGAACATAATGACTAATGGCTTTTCCGTTGGCGTGACTTGTAATTGGAGTTGGTTTCCGTGGAACTACACTTTTCGTTTCATAATCTAAAAGTACACACAAAAAATTTAAATAGTAATGGTGTTACGATGAAAATTAGTACATTTTCGAGGAACGCGGGAGTGTGTAATTTATTACGTTACCATACATAGTAATTTTTTACTATGCTCTCAATGAATTTTTATCACTTATAAAACTGTTTATAATGCGATACAATTAAGATTCTCATTAAAAAAAAAAATATATAAAAACCTCGTTAAATCATAATATTGAACCTTGTCTAGTAATCTTGCAAACTTTGCGCAACAATTTTTTACTAAAGTGGAAAATCATCGTACAATATACTCACAACAGAGAAGGATTCTTTCGATAAAATAGCTAGGCATCCAAAACGCGGATAAAGAGAAAACTTCACTGTCTGAGCTGAAAAAAAAAAAAAAAAATAGGTAAACGACAATAAATTACAATAAGTAAGGTAATTTTACGCGCACGCAACTACAACAGGTACATCGAGCCAAAGGCACTGAGCGGCAATTTAGGGATCAACCAGAGACTCGACGGCGTGGAAAAGCTGTTCGAAGGCCGGGTTCGCGGCCCCGAAGCTTTCGCCCTCCACAAAGGCGAGGTTTACGCCTCCCTGCTCACCGGCGAGATCGTCAAGATAACCAAAGACAAGAAGCTCGAGACTGTCTTCAAAATCAGCGAGCACGGCAAGCACCCCCCAATTTATAACCCACAGTATAACAATAGACCCAAAATCAAATACATTTGTTTTGTTTTTTTCCATCATCACAGACCCAGAGACAAAAACATACCGCAATGGCAGACCACTCGGCCTACAGTTCGACAAGGCAGGCTTCCTGTACGCGGCGGATCTCTTCTTCGGTATCTTCAAGATAGATCTCACCACCAAAAACGCCGAACTGATCGTCGACACGAGGAACAGCAACATCGAGGGTAAACGCGCGGTCGCCAACGACCTCGCGATAGCGAGCAACGGCGACATCTACTGGTCCGACAGCTGCGCTGGTTTCGAGTTCGACGGCACCTTCATGCCTATTGTACTGCTAAATCCGCGCGGCAGGTATATATTTGTCCCTATATATTACATGTATGTATACTAAAACTGTGACATTCAACAAAAACAAAAAAAAAAATGTGTCTCAGGTTGATAAGGTACAGCCCAGAGACAGGTCGCAACGAGGTGCTGGTGCGCAACCTGGGGGTGGCCAACGGGGTCGCTCTGGCGAAAGACGAGAGCTTCGTGCTGGTGGCCGAGTGTCAACTCGCCCGCATCGTCAAGTATCACTTGAAGGGGGCGAAAGCCGGTCGGCACGAGGTGTTCGCCGAGGCACTGCCGGGTTTCCCCGACAACATAACCCCCGACGGTGGCGAGGGCTTCCTGGTGGCTCTGCCCATGTACACCGACGCGGTCAACTGGTCGTACCTCACCCTGCTGGGCCGGCACTTTTACGTCCGGAAGTGCCTCGTCCGGCTGATCTACGTGCTCCGGGCGCCCTTCGAGTACTTCCACATGCTCTACCCGGCTTACGATCCGGCGCCCATGGTGCAGGCCGTCAACGGGTTCTTCAATGGGTTCATGGTAGGGAAGACCGCGGCGGTGCTCAGGTTGGACGCGAACGGTAAAGTTACGGACGCGGCGTACGATATGAGCGGGCGCATGCCGGGACTGAGCGCGGCCCACGTTTTTGGGAACGAGCTCTGGCTCGGATCGTACATGGCTCAGCACATAGGCAAGATACCCTTGAAACAGGCCCTACCGACTCTGGGGCGCTGATCTGGTGCAAGGGCTTTGGTTACTTTTTTTGGTCGTACTGTGAGCTTTCGATATATTTATTTATATATATATAGTATGTATATATTATTAATACGAAAAAGTATTAGATCTATCAAAGTACGTTATGTATGAATAAAAAGAAGAGTCGCCTGCGATAAGCTTGTTGATACGTTTCTTTCTCGGGATTAAAACAAAGGGTGTGCTGTAAGGTAAACCAGACCAAGCTGAAGATGAATATTGTATCCCCATGACATTAACTTCATTATTGTGTAGGCGGTGTACTGTGCAAATATGTGCATATTTTTATTTTGTTTATTTTGATTCTTAAAAATCGCGTGATTTTATGTACTATTTTACATGTACGTGTGTACTAATAAACGAAATCTAGTCACAGATGAATACATGCGCTCTCTAAATTTTTTTCTTCTTTTCAATCTTTACAAGCGAATAAATTTTAAATATAGAAATTGGAATGATTTTTTTCTATTTAAAGAAAATCCTACAAAATGTGTGTCTCTCAAACATTATCATAATTTTGTAAACCATTGTATTAAATATTTTAATTGGGGTCTGCCGTATACTGGAGTAAATAAATAAAATAATCATTCTTTATACTAAATGTGTATACATAAATATCTTTTTAATAAAGGTCGAATGAAAATTATCTTTTGTTTTCTTTTGATTCACTGGAATTTACGTTTGATTATTGTTTCTACTTACCATTTAATATAAAAATTTGATATTATACTTGATTATGATACACATATCACAAGTGTGCGCATCAATGACATTCACACTAGAACACAATAATATGATTACATCATTATACGTACCATTTATTCTAGTCTCAACATTTAACTTGCTGCCTCTCACAAAGTACATCAAGCATTAATGAACCTTTTTTTAATTCTCATTTCCGAGGGCAAGGGGACATAGTACGCTCGATCTATTTTTTTTTTAACAGGAATAATCGATGAATCAGAAGAAGCTTCCTACCCCTTTTTATGCACGACAAGAGTTAAGATAAATGTTTCCTTGACGTTTCATCAGTACTTGAACATGTGCACGCACAAACTTTACGAGAAACATAACATAATAATTGCAAATGAAAACAAAAAAAAATATTTTACATCGTTCTAATGGATGAATACTTAATAGGTGTGCAAATCGAACTACTCTTCAAAATATAAATAATAAAATAGTTTTTAAAAAATGAAAATTTTTATACACAAAGCAAATATTTAGATTAACAGAACTTACTTGTAAGTACTCCAATGTGGTGTAGTATAATATGTGATCGACCCTTTAGCACACATTAATACAAATGTATATAATATGTAGAATCACATTACAGATTCAATTGCTGGAATAATACCACACTAAGTACATGTTAGGTATTCTTTTTTATTGATAAAATTTTCGACAATTCTAAGAAAATTTACTAGTAGATACTTACATATGAACTTCACCTTCGTGGCACGACCTAATCTCTCCATAAAAAAATAATGCTATACCGTATATATGCAATTGCAGGGTCTTATTTACTTATTTTTCCCAAAAATCGAAATTGAAAAAACAGTTATTTAGTAGTTACAGCCTGAAGTGTGTGACAGTATAGCCTTGCATCCCTAGCACCAGGTAGTACTCTCGCAGCAATGCAGCGTTCGCAATTTCGCCGCTCGCTGTGTATACTTATACTTCTGAATTCTGAATTCTATATACGGAAACTGATTAGCTGATAGGTACTGAGATTTCTTTGCTGAGAGAGAGGTGCGACGTGCGAGAGAGATAAAAAGAAAACAAGTGTCAAAATTTGCCTCGCCTCAGTAATTATTGTATTTTTTCTCACGTGTACTTCACTACTTTACTTTAGGTTGTATAGCTTAGTAATTTGGTATAGGTACCTGCTTCCGCCATTTTCTCACTTCCACAGATGGAGTTCCACTTCGAGTCACTCTCGAGAGAGGTGGCAAACTCGCAGTTCCTATACCTACGTAGTGTCATCAGGTGTTTGGTAGTGTCCACCGGCCGGCAGGGCAGAGCAGCGCAAAACCATCTTCACGAAGAAGAATATTGCGTTGCCAAGGATTTCTCGAGTCGCTCGTCGAGTGTTGTGTGTTTTTCTTTCGCGAGTTTGTCTTATTGATGAAAAGCGACAACACCGCTCAATGTACAAGGTACACCTGAAACAAAAGAAAACGAGAGAGAGAAAACAGCAAAGGTTCGGACACTCCTCTCGCACACTACGTCAAGAAGTTTCGCTTCGTCTGTTGTGACGATGTCCAGCAGCAGCAGCAGCTTCACGTACAGGCACAGTAGACCTGGGCCTTTATGTTCAAAAGTAAGTACTTATTTAATATAAATACTTACATGGACTACATTTGGCGACAGACTAATTGGTTGATCGGCTTTTTCACACTTACGTTAGACTGTTGTTGTAGACAATGTGTAGGGCATAAAATAGACAATTCAGTAGGTTGAATTTTGTCTATTGCCATGAATGATTAGTTTTTCATAACAATTTTTAAGATTCTAAAGCCATGGGTTAGAGGAAAAGATATATTTTGACTACCTTGTGTTGCCATTGATTTTTTAAAACTAGAAATAAATATAATTTACACTTATAAATCATTTGGTATCGGTTTGGGGGTCTTGTGATAGAAAGTTTTTAGTTTTGTAAAGATAGATTTTCAAAATTTAGCAACTTTTTAAATGTTTTAATCATACTATTTGGTCTAGGAATGTAGCCATTTATTTTATCATGCAGTCATGCTCGTACTCACTTAGTGATTTTTTTATTTTCTTTAGATGGTTGCGCTTAACGAAAGAAAAGAAAAGAAACCAGTGCTGCCTCTTGTGACACCACCAAAACTACGAAAAGCGGTGCACAAAATTATGACTAAGTATCACAAAAATCCTTTTTATCAACCTATTGATCTGGTCCATAAGGTGATAACCAAATTAAACTTAAAGAATATAGTTTCTGAGAGAAGGAGGGTAAAGCTATTGATTAATAAGTGGATCGACACTAACACGGAGGTAATTAGTTGGCATCAATCGATTTTTTGAAATTTGTCTAATAAATAATGATGGTCTTTGATTCTCTGCCGCCAAAGGCTAGCAAGGGCAGTGGACAGCAAGGCGATTCCAAAAAAGAAGTGATCAAAGAAGCTCAACAATTAGGTAAACAATTTCAAACATTCCTTTTGAGTTGTACTTTTAATAATCAATTCTGTTTTTTCAGCTCATACTATTAATGAAAACCAAGAACCTAAAGTCACGATTCAAAATGAAAACCCAGCAAAAGATGATGCAATGGAAGTTAAAGAATCCGCGGCCAGTGTGGAAAAAGACAAGGATATCTCCATAGGAGCTTTGACTCAGCTGCTGTTGGAAAATAAAAATAAAATTGACAAAGATTTAATCAGTCAGCTAGCAAAAGAGTCGGAAAAAGAGCCGGAAACAGCGGTGCCATCCTGTACGTGTAAAGGAAGTCAAGAGAAAATAATCATAGATTTAACCGAAGAAGAGGAACCACAAGTCAAGGTGGAAATAAAAGATGAAGTATCAAGTAGCCAATTAGTTACTTTAGTGGATTCTACAAAGTAAGTAATTGTGTAAATTAATTTAAATATATTGAATTAAAACGAAATTTTAATATCAAAAAATTCCTTTTTCAGGATTAGTACGCCTCAAGTACAACCACAAGAGAATAACATTCAACCAGTTTCCCAAGAATCTTATGCTGAGTTGTGCAATCAGTGGTACAATCAGTGGTACTATTGGTATTGGTACCAAGCTGGGTACACTCAGTACCCAAATGGGTACCAGTACTAAAGATTTTTTGATCAACCACAAATTTCTATGTTATGTGTTGATTGCGTTAAACTTATTTTACTAAGTAAAAAAAAAAAACATGTACGTTTGTAAGTATATTTGTGAAAAGAATTTTGTGACAAGTATTGTGAATGTTCGTGTGCAATGTGTGTATATATATATATATGTGTTTGAGTAAACATTTTTTGTAAAAAAACCATAATCTTTTTTACTTAAATCTATAATTTATTTGTAGAAATATAAATTATCCTATTTTAAAATTCGTTGATTATTGCACATGAGAAAAATACGATCAGTACAAAAGTTCCATCGGATGCTATTTATATAACTTTATCACAATGTCGTCACAAGCATTGGCCTTCGTGCTGGTTGCACCACTCGGGAGCAAGGGCATCCGGGTGCACGGCTCTCCTGCCGAGTCGGTCGATGTGCGCCTGCAGCCGTGGCTCGGCATCGGCGGTGCCCATCTTCGAAGCCGGTGGGTCGCTCCAGAGCCTCTCGGCGACAGCAGCCGTCCTCGGCCAAACGCGCGAGTGCAGAGAACCTTGGTTAACGTATTCTCCCCACATGGCCGCCTCGCCTCCCAGGACACCCGGCTATAAGCATCGATCAAAGAGGTGAATATAGCGTAGGCAGCGAAAAGTTATTGCGCACAGCGGTGTATACGTTACTTTTTGAGGAATGATGTTTTTGTAGGCGTCGCGCCAGGTATGGTACTTTGTTATGCCCCAGAAGCCATGGTCCAGATACCAGGCGTCCTTGGTTGAAATGATGAGCTTGTAGCCGAGATCCAGCAGCCTCTGGTTGAGATCTTTGTCCGCCTCCACCCAAGTCTGCACAATGAACTTGCTCTTGTCCAAGTACGTCTCTATAAGCTCTGGACTGGTGAGCTGCGAGCTCCAAATTATGGCTTTGTCCATGTTCTTGTCCAAGCCCTCTTGGTTGAGAATCTCAAGCTGCTTGTTGTGCACGTACGACCAGATCTTCAGAAAGTCCTCGTTGCTGCGTCCCAATCCTATTTCTGACATCCCCGTGACAATCTCCTCCGATGAATTCCAGCAGTTTATAAATAGCTAGTAATATATTATATTGTTTGTTATAAAAATCGAATCTTGTGCTTGCAGGTACGAAAAGTGTCGACAAACCTCGTCACCACCAAGGTGCATCATGCCGTTTCTTCCAAAGGTCCCGAGCAGCTCTTTGTACAGAGTCCTCAGCACATCGTAAAGATCCTTGTTCATCGGATTGAGTTGGCCACAGGGAGGTTGGATGCAGTACTGCCGCCAGGGCTGCTGATTGACGCAGACAACGAGATTTCCCTTGTTCTGAGCTGGACCCCACTCCCAGCCGGCACATGCGTGAGACGGTGAATCGATTTCCAGGATCACTCTGACCCCCCTTGAGTTGGCGTACTTTTTGATTTTCTGCATGTCATCCACGGTATAGATGGACTCTGGCCCGTAAGCTCCATACCTATGTTCTCCAAGAAAATTAATTGAAACGAAAGGCTATTTTGTATTTCACAGTTATAAGCTCTACTCACACGGACATGAGAGGCAAGCTCTTGATCTCGAGGGGAAAGCTTTGGCTGTCGGTGGCGTGCCAGTGGAGAACGTTCATCTTGGATGCGGCGAGGCCGTCGATCGTGCGCAAAATGTCGTCAACCGGCAAAAAGTTCCTCCCGGTGTCGATCAGCAGACCTCGATGAGGAAACACCGGCTTGTCTTTTACCCAAGCGTAGTTGATCATTACGAGTTCTGTGCTGTTTGCTGTTTTTATCGATGGGACTATGAGCTGGGACAGGGTTTCCAGGCCATGGCGCAACCCGTAGACCGTTTGCGACTCGATGAAAACTTTTATCTGATAGGACGTTTCTGCGTACGGAGAAAAAAAAAGGTATGAAATTGTTTCCTTTGCTTTTAAACTTTAAAGTGAAAACTCACCCGGGATTCTCAGATCGTAGCTCTCGTTTGTCTCCCAGTCGAGGTCAAGACTGGAGGACTTGACTGTCAAGTACACCACGATTTGCCTGTCTACTGGACTGCATTCCAAGCCACCGCAGGTTGATTTGACGTTTTTCAAAAACACCTCGACTGCCTCGGACGCAAAGACTCGCGCGGGCTCCTCAAGCTCGTCGTTCATGTACACAAACATAAAGTTCCTCGGATGGACAGGAACGTACTGGGGACACAAAAATTCCGCGAGCGTTGAAAAATAGAAAATTCCGGGCTATAGAGACTCACGTTAGTGCCCATGGTCACCAGTCCAGTTGGAATCGGCCAGAGGCCAGAAGTCTTCGAGCAAACGAGCCGGCAGGCTTGCAAGCTGCCGTGCTGGCCTATACCGATCAGGCGATCGGACTCGATCGGTTGATCCGTTCGCTCGCACCGGTTGCCCGCCTTGCACTCGTACACCCTTAAAAAACTACCAAAAACAATTTTTTAATTTGACGAAAAAAAAGATAATAAACAATGGACTTACGGCTGTTGCCGAGCAGCATTTCGAGCATCGCTGTAACTTCCTGTCAGCAATGATAGGACGACCAAGACTACGGAAGAGCGCATCTTTTCCCGCGATCGAATCTGAATCACGAGAAACAGGTTTAACGTTTCAATTAACGACTCAGTAGTCGGTGCTCCACTGGATCGAATCGAGAGCACACTGTGCATCTCAATTGTTTGCCTTTTATTTTGTACGAGCAGCGATGAGTATTTTGTTGATTATAATATGACTTTTGTTTGGACGAAGATAACGCGTTTGCGCGATAAACGCAACGATGCCGACTGAACGTGCATCAACTTATAATCCGCAACTTTTTTTTTTTTTAAACTCGATACGTCAAACGCTCGATCTCGAATTGATTCAATCTGCGTGTATAAGCTCACCGAGACGGCCAAATTGAATGTTCTACCCTCAACGATGATCGGATGTTTATGTATATCGCGCGCGTGCATGAAAAATGTTACAAGCCCAAAGATTCGTGAACGACTTTTCTCCTTCGCCAGTCGCTGCCGGCCTCGTTATTTACCCTCCCAACATGGACACTGCCACCTGTGTTTACGAGAGTAATTTTGGAAAACAAAGTAAAATACACACTCCATCCACCCCCTTTTTTTTCCTACCTCGTTCAATTAGCATATTTCCCCTTTGGAGTCGTGTCTTGAGGGGTTTGTTCATTTTTTCTCATTTCTAAGACACTGGTGAAAAAAACAAAAGTCGGATTGCCGTTGGCGCGCGTCACCGGCTACTATATTTCCGTTATCAAAAGAGGATCAACCGCAAGGGAGTCTGAGAGAAACAAAAGTATCGAGTCCGCCGCGGCTATTTTTGCGCTCTCGGTGTACAGCCTATTAAGATGTCGCGGGCGCTTTTACCCAAAGGGCACGAGGCTAAATTAAACTTGCGCACGCACGTTTATTCTTCAAATAAACAATTGAGTTGTAAAGCTCCGAGTGGTCGTAATATTGATTTTCAAGCACCTCCGCCAACAACTGTATAGGTCGTGGACAATTATTAACGAGCTGCAACGTATATATATATGTACTCTTTTCGCACAGCACATCACTTATACACGAGGCAAAAGAGGGAAGGAGGGTGTATACTTTTGATGGGTATATCGCGTCGGTCGACTCATCGACAGTGAAGAATCGCTTGTTTTTGTTCGACTTGCAACAACAACTCACCTTGAAACAACAGCAATCGAGCAAATATTGGGATTACCGTTATGCGCGTCGCGTCCTCCGATATAACGTTATCGAGGCCTGATAAGCAAACCCGTTAACTAGATCTCACGAGGTGTGCGATCGCGCGCGCGGGTATACTTGTGCGTGCAATAACGTTGTACATACTGCAACATATTATGCACGGGTCGCCCGTCGCGCGCCAACTGAGCCGCTCACTCTCGACGCTCGACAATACTTGTATGTATATATTTTTTACACGTACAGCTCGTTGTCGTCTTCTTTGGATATATAAGCGACTATACGTGATGCACGTTTGAACATACTTTTTTTTTTTTTTTTTTTTTTTTTAACTATGAGCAACGTAATTTTTTAATCTGTTTCCTCGCGCACCCGCACGAAGAGAGTCCTTACACATGTATACTGTAAAAATGGAAAATGTATTTTCCTATTGTGTGTCTCGGGTTTGAAATTATTATACCTTTTACAGGTGCACTCTCAATGCAACATTGTATATCTAATGATCCCACAATCATCAAAGGAAGAAGATAGAAAACAAAAACAAAGTGATCGACTCATCTTCCATCCAATCGACAATGTACTATCACTGAGCGACCCAATTCTTTGAATCAAAGAAAATTTCTTTTTACCCTCATTCCGGTTAAATATTTTCTCATGAGTAAAAAAGTACAAGTTAATTGAAAATAATATTTTATTAAATTAAAATTTTCCTTTTTTTAATTACGAATTTCTCATTTAGTTGTACGAAATGTTTCATTTGGACCGACTAAATTTGTTTCAATTAAAAGAAAATATTCAACGGAATGAGGGTAAAGAAATTGTCTTTGATTCAAAGAATTGGGTTGCTCAGTGATATCCACTCGTGAGTTGTACACCGTCCATTGTGATGCTCGTCATGGTATTCCTTCCTTGTGGGTATATAATTACCCGGGGAGAAGATGAAAGAGAAACACACGCATTTTTGCCGAGCTCGCTCGCTATAGTGGGTGTACCGCGATGATGATGATACGCTCGATCCACCGGCATCGAGTATAGTAACGAGAGAATATCGCCTTTGCCTCTCGAGTATATATATATATATGTACATATTATATAGGTAAGTAGGTAATACATATATATCCCATCATGTGCAGAGATGAGACGAAGGAAGGAAAGAAAGGCACCGGTGGCAGGGGTATTTAGCCAATTGAGGTCGCGGCTGCACCTCCGCCGTTGGACTCGACGATGACGGAGAAACTTCTTTCTCCCGCTCGCTTTGCTCCTTTGTTTGTTAATTGCAGTTTTTTCTTTCCTTCGTTCGAAAAAAACATGAAAAAAAAAAAAAAGTGCTTTGAAGTAAGGGAAATCAGTGTAGTCCGGAAAAGATAAATAAATTCGTGCTGGTGCGCGATAAGTATACGGCTATCGCAAGGCCAACTTAACGCAGCTCAAATGTTTTTGCGATAACCGCTTTGTTGTTCTGGAAAAACCAACGCGTCTCTCTACGTATATAGTTTTATTGCGGGTTGAGACTAAACGAAATAGAAATAAAGAAAGTCACGTGTAATAAAACAGCGATTTGTATCAATGTAAGGCAAACCGAGAGGAAAAAATAAAAGGAGGAGCGGAATAGGCACGCGCAAATTGCCGCCTCGTTACGTGCGATTTGCGGTGTGTTATTTTATGTGTTTGTACCGACGCCTCGTAACTGTCGTGTCTGTGTCCCGTGTCCTTTTGTGTGCGCTTGTCGAGATGGTAAATCTGTGATTTGGAAAGAAGAAAAAAAAAAAAAACAATTGAGAGAATGTATCTACTGTTGGGTTTACCCGGATGTATGCCACTTTCTCGGTGTACACCTATTACTCATTTACATGACAATGACTGTGATTTGTAACGTCAAAAGCATTTTTCTGGAAAAAAAAAAAAAAAACTTTGGCTGATTCTCACTTGTGGTGATACTTGAGTATAATACAACGGGGAAAAAACATTTCGCGACTATGAAAAAATAAATGTTTTTTTTTTAAATTCAAGAGTACAAGAGTGAGCAAAAAAAAAAAAAAAGACGTGTGTTATATACCAGTAAAATTTTATTTCAACGCCTATTTTGTTTACTCGTATATCCATACATAGGCGCATATATATATATATATCTTTATCGCTCTATCCACATTGTTTGATTTTTTTTCTTTTACTTCTTAACAATTACATATACCTAACAACTATACAACTTATTACAACCTGTTGCACCCTGAAATATCCGAGCTTCCCTAACATATTGTATATATATGTATGGTACTATATATATATTCCATACGCGCATCCATGCATTTTTTAATTTATTTATATATAACGTAAACGGCTCTCGTTCGTTATTCAACAAGTAAAAAAATCATCGAACGCATCGCTAATACACACAACACTCGCGCGCGCACATCCTCGGCAAATTTTTTCCGGGTACAATATATGTATATAGCCTCTTACATCAATCGCATGCGTTTTATTTACACTCGCTGCAAACTGCACATACATAATATATTATGTGCATTCAGTAACTCACCGCTAGAGACTAGAAAATAATTGTTTTTCATTAAGTAAATTTATATACGCGACCTTGAGATCTTCCGTATCCACACATATGCGCAAACGCACGCGTATACCATTGTGTTGTATATCATATACGTGACATCATATACTTTCTTATACTTATTGCTTTTTCACACTCTGCGCAGACAATAGGAGTAAAAGTATTTGTAATGTTCAATTTGTACACACAGAGACGCGCGCGCGTACGACGGTATATATACTGCGAGTAGTTAATGTCCAACTTCCGCATCGCCGTCTCGTTCCTCGGTATAATTATATATTATATGTACACTGCGCGTGGAGTGTAGATGAGGGTATATTCACAATAGAGTCAGAAAAAAAAAAAAAAAAAAAAAAAAAAAAAACTCGACTAGAGACAAAACTTATTTCTCACTCGAAGTACCGCGCACTGTCCCATCGAATAAGACAGTGGGCATCGGTGGAAAAAAAAAAGGTCCCCGAGCCATTACTTGTTGGGCCCGTTGAGCGTGACGTCGAGCGGCTCGTCGGGCGAGTGCAGGGCGCCCGGCGACGGACTGAGATCGGCCGGCAACTGGTGCTGCAGAAGATGGTGGTGATGAGGATGATGATGATGGTGGTGGTGGAGCTGTTGCTGCTGTAGGTGATGGTGGAAGAGTTGGTGCGGCGGCGGGGGCGGTGGTACAAGCCGAAGTAGCGACAGGGGCCCGCCGGTCTTGTTAACGGTCAAGTCGATCTCCGCCTCCTGGGGCGGCCGGTGGTGGACCGGCGATCGGGAACTCTCGCTCTCCGACGAGGACGACACGGCCGAAGGACTCGCCGAACCACGCGACGGCGAACCACCGCAGCCGCAACCCAACGAACGCTCCGGGGATCGGTTGGTCGTCTCCACCAAAGACACGGCACCGTAACTACGTTTTAGAGCAAAACATTATGTTTATCATGATTTTTGTACACCCGTCAATACAAGCCACCTGTCACGAGCTTCTTTTTTTTTTTTTTTTTTTTTTTTCAACCCAATTGGCACACACATTCTCAAGGTCTCTTGTAGAGTTCTTACTTCTAAAACTTTCCTCTTTCAGATGGGCATTGCAAGTCTACAAGAAGTCTTGAGAAAATGCGTTCACTGGGAAGATGATTGAGATCAATCATCCAGCGTATTGTACTGTTTTTTTTTTTTTTTTTTTTTTCATTTAGTACAACGCAACACTTGATAGTAAATTTTTGTTTCCAGTAACATTCACCCCGTACTTGAAAAAGAAAGAAAAAAAAAAAAATGCTGTACTACATGATCGGTAAAACTCAGGAGCAAAAGGCTGGGGATCGGTAGGTATAGACAACGTGCCCAATGTACCGAAGGTCGTAGGAGGGGGATGTAAAAGCGACAAACCCGTGAGGCGGCGGTAGCGGCGGCAGACCGATCCTGTAGTCCCTGCACTGTACGGGCGGCGCACCGACGTCGGGAACCTTGTCCGTCGCAGTTGGCACACTCGTGGTCGTCGTCGTGGACGTGGTCGTGGTGACGAGTGTTGTGGTCGTTGAGTTCTGCTGTTGAGCCACACTACCGATCTGGGCCGGAGGGTGATGCTGAGGCGGCGAGGCAGCGTCCCCGCGATCCTGAGGTGCGGGTGGCCGGAGGAGGAGAGGCGCCGCGCTACCCAGGCCCAAACAGCGCATACGCCACGCGTCCTGGAGTAACTGGAGCCGGGCCTGCTTGCGCCACTTGGCCCGACGATTTTGAAACCAGACCTGCACCCAAAATCACCCCAACCCGTGTCACCAAAGGATTATCCTACCAAGGGAGAGTGGAGCTACAGCGACCCACGTACCTGAACTCGGGCCTCCGACAGGGAGATCCTCAGGGCGACCTCCTCCCGGAGAAAGACGTCCGGGTAGTGGGTCTTCTGAAAGAGCGACTCGAGCTCCTGGAGCTGCTGGGGCGTGAATGTCGTGCGGTTCCGTCTCTGCGAAAAGGGAAGAGCAAGTATAGAGATTCACACTTACCCCTTTACATATTCTTCTTTGTATATAAGTATGTTTAAGGTGGAGAAATGGCCCGAAATCGGATCAAAGAGAGAAAAGAAACGTACACTGACCTGACGACGACGTCCGAACATGTACTCGGTGAGGAGGTCAGCTTGGGGTCCCAGCGGCGACAGGTAGGGCCCAGCCATTGTACTCGCGCTAACCGATCGAGTTGAGTATATATATATATATGTATATACCGACGTAAGTATATGCTCGTGCGTCGAGTCACTCGGAGCCCGCGCGGCAAGGCCGAACTGAAGGACCGCTCGGCATGGCTGTTGGCCGAAACCCGTGGGCTTTTGGAATAAAAAGCGCGTGTGCGCGCGCTACGGACGGGGTGGACTCGCGCAAGGGGGTGGCTCGCCCAGCCTCGCTATTGGTCCACTCCCAAGCCCGAGGGGGCGGGAATTCAATGCTACCCCTCTTCTCGACGCGCCGTTGGGTTATCTACGTATATTTATACGTACAGAGAGCGCATCTCCGTTTTGCATGTGTGTGTATCTATCTAATTTTTTTTTTTTCTTTTTTCTACGCGTCACGATTCATGTGTAATGTTTGAGGGCGTCGCTGACCGCTCGAATTGATTTACTCTAATTTGGCTCTGCTTTTTTTCTTTTTCGGAGTTTTTTCCTCCCCCCCTCGGTGCGATGTGTGGATAGGGTTTTTTTCGTACCCGCGTTGCGTGAATTTTCGGCCGGCTCGGGTTCGCGTCGTCACCTTCGCGATTTCACGTTTCGATTGAATTTTTTTTTTTTTTTGGCCCAATGTGGTGTTTTTTTCCCTCCCGTTCCTACTCTTTCTTCCATTCGCTTGTGCACGACTGCTGCTGCGCTTGTTATATGTGCTTTCAGTGGGGTGGATTGGATGAAAAATTATCGAAGAAGGGCGATACTGCAAATATTGATAATAAGTGATAATTGGAACTTGTGCCCTTTGAAGCGTGATGATTTGCCAAAAACACCTATACTGTTACTGAATCGGTTGAGGATAATTTTTTATTCCAATCGCATAATTTACACCCATACTCAAAGATCGGTATTGACAATCACTGACGTCAACGACTCGTTTCTGCCTGTAACGGAAAATTTCACAATTATTTACTTCTTTGAACAACGGAGACACGGTTTATAAAATCACAATAATAGTAATTGGATATCGTTAAATTTTACATGTATTTTACGATTTAATTTTTTTTTTTCTTTTCTTTTACAAACAGCCGTTGTATATTTATCGTGAAAAATATTGATGGACCTGTATATACTACAGTTGAGCAAAACAATTCTATCAACTTAATATTGTTACATTCGCGATATCTCGATCCACCTTTTTTCAATAGACTGGTATAATATATACTTGTACAACACACCAAGGAAAAAAAAAAAAAAAAAAAATGCCACCTTACGAGAACCCGAGCACTAAATATACACACGCCCCACTAGCGATTCACCCCCGAATCGCGAACTACCGTCTCTCAGGTGGTGACTGCATATACTCGTGTCCAGCACCCGATTAAATATTAAAAAAAAAAAAAAAAAAAAAAAAAAAAAAAGCGAGAGCCCAAGGAACCACACTTTTTCCGGCGATCCCGCGGAAAAACAAAAGTAGAGAAAAACAAGCAACTCCCGCGGCAGGCAGCCATCGTCGCGGTCCACGGATAGATACATATATATACGTATATAGAAGTAGGGGGGCACGGTCGAACAATGGGCGGAGGAAATTGAAGAATCAGCGAGGCAGGGGGGGGGGGTAGGGGTAGGTTCAGCAGAATATACGCAATCTTTTTAATTATGAAAACGGCGCTTTGTGTTTCATTCTGTTTTGTTGTCCCCCAACCCCCCGTTAGCTCGGTGCTCCGGCACCCTCTTTTCTATTCTATTCGAAACGCTTTTTCTTTTTTTTTTTCCCCACTCATCCTCGCCCCCGCGCCTCTCGCTTTTTTTTTCCTCCCTCTTTATATTATAAGGGAGAGTGGGTGGACCTCGCTAAAAGAGGTAGAAAAACGTGGAAGGGGGGGGGGTGGCTGCGCCGTGGCGAGATTGCTTTAGTAATGAATTACATGGCCCCGGGCTATGTGCCTCTGTCTGATCCTGCGGGCCACGGGGCTTACACCACCGCAACTGAAGCTGCAACCCGATGCGCCGGCGTCCTCGTGTTTACGTAATTCCGCGAGTTGTCTTTTCCCTACCCTCCCTCTTTTTTTTTCCCGCGCTCTTGCTTCTTTATAAATATACATACTGTTTTTTTTCCTTTTTCATACAAACCCCCCCCCCCATCACCCCCCTTTCCTCTTTTCTTGTACCTATACCAGCCCCGAGTAAGAAGCGCCGGCGTCGCGAAAATGAATTTTTTTCTTTTTGTTCTTCGTTGCTCTATACCCAATGTAGGTATATTGCGAGGCGCGAGTCCATCGGGTATGGAGGGTGATGCCGAAGGTGCTTGCGATTAAACGTGTGAAAGAAGGAAAAAAAAAAAAAAAAAAATCACCGTCTATACTCTTTCCGGGTAGGGCAGGGGGTGAGAAAATCGTGTGGTGCAAATACGCCCGCGATTGGGTCAACAATGCCACCGCCCCGGAAACGGAGCAACGCCCTTGGGCGCCGGTATACATATATACATGTGCGGATTAATTTAACGGACACCCTGTGTACTATACACTCGCTCCGCCCACCCACCTATATTATATATATGTATGTATCTCTCCTGGGTAGGGACATGGACACAGGCGATCATTCTCTCTGTGTGTCAACTTTTCTTCGAGATCATCTATCGCGTGGATGTACTTGTACTGTTTTTCAAGTGAGTAAGGAGGGGGTATATGGGTGTATAAAAAAAAAGAAGCCTCTTTTACGATTAAAGCCACGTATTTTATACGTATGGATAAATAAGCGAGCGTATAGTATAATATATATATATATATATATATATATATATATATATATATATATATATATATATATATATATATATATATCAGTCCGGGTGGCGACAATGGCTCAAAGGTATGTCATCATCCTTGATTTGTCTCCCCTTCGACTGTTTTTTGTTTCTCTGTTCCCATTCGTTCGCAGTTATGGCGGAAAAAGAAAAGAAAAAAACCACAAAGTAGCTGCCAATGCGCTACGGGGGGTGTACGCGTTGTTTTTTTTTTTTTTTTTTTTTTAGGTATAGCGCGAGAGGAAAGATTTTTCTCCTCCTTGCGTGCGTGTGGGCACACAGACGTCGCGAGTTTTTCCAACTGCCTTTGTCTAGGAGGAAACGACGAGACTCCCCGTTATTGATCATGCGATTTTTTTTTTTTTTTTTTTTTTTCATCGTTTGTTCCTTTTTTCTTTCCACTGTAGTGGCGATGCGTGAGTATCGGATCGCGGGGACGCAGTACATTTACACTCTAACGAAAAGGAATGTCGTTAAACAAAAATTGTTCCAATTTCAAAGGTGGATTCAGTTGTCTCTTAACATATTTGCTTTCGCATTTGAATAAATATTATTGATGGTAAAAATCAATCATTTTATCCATTGGTTAGACCCTATCAATTCAAACCCTTCGATCTCGTCCCACGGAGGTGCATCTAAAAACAACAAAAAAAAAGCTGCAAAGTTAATCAAGCATCGATTAGAGAAATTCTCGCGCGTGCCGTATACCACGCGTTTTCATCCAAAAAAGCTCAAACAATCATGCAGTTGGTATATAATTGACTCCCCTACAATACGCGAGTTGGACTCCCTTCATTTTTTTTTTTTTTTTTTCATTATTCGATCACGCGTGTATATGCAATCGGAGAGGCTGCGCAACAAAAAAACAGGAGGGGGGAGGGGAATGACAGGTCCCCGCAGCGATCGTTATACTTTTGCCCCCTTTTGTTTCGCGGTCAAAGGAGGCCCGGGTACATTATATGGGCGTGCGCGGGTAGGTACACAATGATTACTTCGTCATACCGATCTCTCGGCTATAGCCGGTATAATTACATATACATACACTGATATACATCGTTCGGGTGGATTCGTTCAATTAATCGCAGATGCCTCGGCGGGTATATCGGTATAGCGTATACGTGTATATACGTGACATCTGTGTACCCACTTGCTCTTTGCGTATCTGATGTGCGCCCCTGATTTCACTTTTTTCCCGAGGACCGTGCGTTGATGCTTATCACCCGCACCAAGTGCACTGGCGAAAGAAGCGAAAATAATTACGTTCGGATCATTTTGGCGATTGAGAAGTGCTGATGTTCACATTACATTATAAAAACTATTTTTTCCACTCCCCGATACCCCGCCCGAGACGTCCAATCAACCACTGGTGACAGACAGTATCGTTTATGTCAAATTTTATCAACTTTTTAAGTATCGATTTACTTCCTCAATTATATAATTAATTTGAACATTCTATACTATACTGTTTTTACATAAATTATCTTCTTTTTTTTTCCAGTATTATTTTTGTTTTTACATCACACAGTTTATTCACACAGTTGACGCAGCACATACACCTGTTCCTGTAAACTTTGCCGGTGCCATGACCCATCGAATCCATAAATAAACAAGCAAATATTAACGCGTATTAATCAATAAAAAAAAAACCTCGGAAATTATTTTTTCTTTCGGCGGTGGAGGGATAGAAGATGTACTTATGATATACACAAACTTTGAGGGTAAAATACATATGTATATATGCTTAGGCATCGTGTATAGCCTTTGTTCTCGAGGCCTGAAAAATTTTTAATACATACACACACATCCCAGAGCCGACTCGCGTCTTTGATTAAAGAGCGACACACCGCGGCGGGTGGCGGTTCATCCTCGAAGCAGATTTATTGTGTACATAGGCAGAGCGTATTGTATTTCGCGTATATATACGAAAGAAAAGGGGGGGGGCGGGGAAAGCTCGACGGGCCATTTTGCCATCGCGAGGAGGAGGAGAGGAAGAATCTCATCAGCGACGGGAGCCAAATGTTGCGGAAAACAATGCGAGGCGACCCCTCCCCCCCTCCTTTTCAACCATCATCTCTGTTTTCACCTTCCGCTCATTGTCTCCCTCTCCTTCCGTTGCAGCGTAGTTTCGGATTTTCCGTGTGTCTCTGTGCGTCTAATGAAAATGCAGTTTTTTCTCTCTTACTCCTCGACCTCTTTGTCATTGTAAACACTTTTTTTTTTTTTTTTCTTTCCCTCCGACGAGTAATTTATTGTTTTACACATCCTTGCCTCCGCGTCTTTCGATCTTAAGTGCATCCTCGAGCTTTTTTTTCCATTGTCTCTCCTTTTTTTCATAACAAGCACACACTAGTGGAATTTCGATGATTAAAACTTTACCGGATATGGAGCTTTTGTTTGTTCGGATCCGCTAATCATCGGAAATCGCGAAAAAAAAAAAAGAAAAAGAAAGTTAAATGTTTAACGTTCATACTGTTGCAGAGAGTAAAAAACACTCGAACCTTTGGGCCAGGGGTAGGGTTGGAAAAAAAAAAAAAAAACCTTCCCAGTCCTGTCAAACGGAATAGAAAAGCTACGTACAAGCATTGTACATACACGAGAGCAGTTGCGGGGGGGTTACGGAGTCGTTGATTAAAATAAACCTCGTCACAGAGACTCTATACACGAGTGCAGCACACGAGGCAGCGATCCGAAAACTAAAGCGCGAGCACAACTCTTTTTTTTTTTTTTTACTTTCCATTCTTTCACGAGCGCCTTCGGTTTAATTTCATGAGATGCTCGTGAACAATGGGTCGCGCGCGGCCCCTGGGTTTATATGTGTCCCCCTCGCGTCGTGTAGGTCGTCTCCTCCTCTGCAATTGTGCATGTTTTTTTTTTTTTTTTTTCTTTTTTCTAACGGTACAGGCACACGGACGAGTTGGGCGGTTTTTTGCCTCTTTTGTCGTAGTTTTGGATAATCGCGAAATGTAATCCGTTGGAGAGATTTCGCCCTCTTTTCTTTCTCGACCTTGCAGGGCTCAATACTACATTTGCTACCCTGAAATTTTATGTTTTTTTTTAAATTTTTTTTACTTTCAATTATTAACTTTAATAAATATTCACGGCAAAAAACGACACAGGTGTTCCTAAAAATGTTTGAACCCCAACAAAAGTCAAGCTAAATTATGACACTTTTTTTTTTTTTTTTTTTCCCCTTATACTTTGAGCAACAAAAACATACCGTTGTAGTACAACATTCACAAATTCAAAGTTTCAAAAAACCGCCGCGTGCGAATTCCCACGTAAATGCTTCCGAGACGAGGCGAATCCCACCCCAGGAGCTTCCTAATCGAGGGACCTTGAGACCCCAACGCAATATTTACACATACACACACACAGGTATACACACAATACGCGTTATGGAATATAAGGGGGTAGAAAACATTAATCTGTACGTGTATATATATATAGTCACGTTTCGCAATATCTGCCCTCCCGTGCTCACTCCCCCGTGTACTCGCAGCTTCCTCGCAATAATGGAACTCTGTTATTCATATTGCGTTGTATGTATATGATAATAATAATACACCGTCACTCCATCCGTATACAACCGCACGCGCAGTCGTTGGTGTACGCGTCGCGCGAAGCGAGATTAATATTTTCCGACGCGGAGGGAAAAACAATTATGCGTTGGTACACGTCAGACCATCCTTTACTTCTATATAATATTCCCTCCGAAAGCTTCCTATTATTGCCGTAGGTTACTACCCCTCTTTCTCTTGGCTGATGCGCCACCGACAGATTATTTTTTACGATTATACATTAACGTGGGAGGGTTGGCTTGTTTTACTTACATCGAGGCTCGGCATATATATATCTGTGTTTTTAATTAGACATTGCATTTGTATTTTACTGCAGTGTTCGGCCCGCCCCCCCCCCTTTGCCCTTTGCATTTTGCAAAAAGACAGAGCAGTTCAGAGCCCAAAAAAAAACGCGTTGTCCTCGAAATACACAAGGGGCGCTCGGGCGTCGTATTCCACATCGAGTGACTTTTTTTTCACACCTGATATCGCCGAGTGTGTGTGTGTGTGTTTTTTTTACACCTGCGTCGGCACCGTCGCAATCACGAGCATTATATAGGAGCACAACGAGAGATGAGCAAGCGTGAAAACATCGGCAAAACGCGGATCATCGTCGTAGTCGTCATTATTCGTGCTTACGGGGTGTGTCCGGAGGAACAACAACTCCCTTGTCCTCGGAGGTGCGAGCCCGTGAACCTCACGCGTGGACACCTCCTCCGACGCCACGTCCTCTCATTATCGTTATTGCACAAGCGGGCCGTAATCACTCCTCCCCGAGACCATTGTTTCCTTTCTCCCACCCCAACTATTCCTTTCTCTCTCTCTCTCTCCGGAGATAAAGAAAACGCGAAAGAGCACCTCCTTTTTTTTCCCCAGATAGAAGTAATTCCACGCGCAGGTACATGGAGAAACACTCGCGTGTACACGAGCCACGAGAAATCCGATATCCGAGCTCTCCCCCCCCCCCGAGGCTAATTGAACCTCAAATTATCCGTGAATACACGGCCAATTTCATTACTCACCCCCTTCGTGCGTAACGCGGCGCAGATGAAATATACATTACGAACTTGTTGAATCGCGTATATATTACCCGCGATTGCAAGCATCTCCAAATATTATTTCTGATGCGTGTGTACGTATCAGCCGGGAACTCATTAGTCCGGGAGCGCCTCCTCCCTCGTATATTTCTACCCTTAATGCGATCCGTCGCTTTGCACATACACATACGTTTCCGAGAGAAACATTTCGCCCCGTCTGGCCGGAATCCACGTGTGTGTATGTATGTATATATGTGTGTACTCTCACATTAGATCTGCTCGAGGGGCTATATATGTACATGCAGAGTAGGAGGGAGCAAAAGGAGAAAAGCATCACACGGTCTCTCTCCCTCTGCGGCTTGCACCGTGATGCGGTCTACTGCATATATAAACGCACGCGCGCGCGCCCGCTAATGTGACTAAATGAATCCACTAACGGGGTTGGTCGTTCCTGTACCTCCCACCCATCCTCTCTTTTGGCTTAATGGCTAGGTAGGGGTAATTAAAGCCATCCCCCCCCCCCAACCCTGGCGTGCTCTTCCTCTTTCAACTGTGTTGGCCCGACCGACCCGAGCCTTTTTTCGTCTGAACACGCGTAGCTCGTACTACTGCGGGAGCTAAAATACGTGCGGTCACATATTATTATGAGGTAACTCCTTCTCAACTGTGATGAATATATACATATATATAATTTTGATCGACATTGTTTTTACTTTTACAATAGCAGAGACAAAGTAAAAGACAGCCGTGTCTCTCTTCCTCTCTCTGGAGAGATAACTCGCGGGCGAAACTAATTACTGCGCCAACCCCCCCCCCCCGTTATATCGTTTGTATACACGCGTGCGCACATTTATGTGCTCGTTCATCGAGCCGTGGGTGAAAATTGCTTCAAAAATCCCCTCAATCACGATAATTGTAATTAGCTTGATTATTCTGTTTCAGCGCACGCGTGTTCTTTTTTTTTTTTTTGTACCTGGATACGATATATCACGTTGACTGATCCGAATGGCTGATTCGTTAATTAATCAAATGCTTCGCTTTGCCGTCGCGACCCGAGTTTATATAACACGGAAGCAGAGGCAAATTGAATACCGCCTGATGGAAAATTAATTTTCTGGGTTCTCGATCGCGTTAAACGAGCCTTTTTTTTTTCCCTCCCCAATCGCATCGGCAACTCGATTCTCTCTTGTGTACACGAGGAGGACTCGCCGCAGAAAGCTGCACATAGAGGAACATTTAAATGGATATCGAAGAGGAGGAGGAGGGGGGGAATCGGTCCTCCGTTGAAAGCCTCGAGAGTCAATAGTGGTTTTCCCTCCCTTCATCAGCGAGCATAGAAAATGCGGTCGCTATTTCTCGTGCACAGGGTTAGGTTGGTCGGCGTGGGGGGAGGGGTGTCTCAAGAGAGCCAACAACTCTTTTGCCGTTCCCTTCCAGATTTACTATATGTATATACAAACGGCTCGTGTATTGGATGCGTTTAATTACCTGTGAAATATCGTTAATTACTCTAGCTCGCCCCCCCATAGCCCCCCACAATCTCCGATGCAAGGGAAAAGAGAAGAAGCCAGACGGCTCGGGGCAAAGTTCTGCGGTACCCTTCTCCCTCTTTTCCGTGGGCTGTAACTTTCGTGGGGTATATTATATACAAGTACGTCGTATAAAAGAGGGAAAGAAATTAGCGAACAACTCCCGTTTTTAACCGAGTCGGGCCTCTATATATAGTATTTGCGGTTTCACCCGGCAAGAGTAATTTGCGCAAAAGTATGTATATATATACACCTTACATGGCTGTCGATCGAAAAACGCTCACGGATCGATTTGTGCGGCGCATTCCGTGAATCGAGGGATAAAAGTCCATGGGGCGTGATTGTACCTACTAACCTGTACACGGAGAGTCGTTGGTGCGCGCGGAGTTTGTGTGCGTCAGCATGGAACTGCACTGCGGATGGGGCGAGGACGATTCGCGCGGCAGGCCACCCCGATGCGGCTAGCTGATTAATTAGAAACTACGTCGCGGCTACTCGTCAGCCATGGGAGGGGGGGGGGATGAAAAGCGTTGGGTCCAGCGACCGAAAAGCGGACCGTTGACCGTATCCTGCGTGCGGTAGTTCGTTTACGCGTGAGAGGGGAAAATTTGTACTCCTTTTTTTTTTTTTTCCACCCATGATTGCGGTAGCGATCGAACCGATTTTTCCAACGAAACCGGCAATCGATGCGTACCGTATCTCCTCACGTTTGGACATTTATGCGTTTAATTACGGATGACGACTTTTTTCTTTTTCTTTTTTTTTTTTTTTTTTTTTTTACCAACTCGCGCCAACATTCGTGATATGTAATCAAAAGCGACCGATTTATAAAATATACGCGCTCAGAGGGTCGAAAGTGCATTATATACATTCATCGATCGGATTAGCAAAAAACACGTCGCTGTAAAACCCGTAAATTAAATTTCCATGGATGTACCAACAAACCGTCTATATGGTCTTAGTTTGAAAAAACGACATATTTTCCACAAAACGCAGTGCAATCCGACACCACAATGGTCGCGAAACGAAGCTTCTCCCGGATTGGAGCTGTAGGGCGCGCGCGGGAGCTTATCAAGTATAGGTACTGGTGCAGCTAGTCCAGCCTAGAGGGGGAGTGGCAATGTGGAACTGGAGGGCGGAATAAAACGGATTCATTAGGAGCCAGGCATCGCCAGCAGCTGCGGCTCGGTTATCGGCTCTGTCCTCTCTCCCGTTTGCTCACGCGTAATTACGAGACTTTCCTCTCTGTGTATGTACATGTACACACGTGTATAGGTATATACGCGCGACCATATACCAATCCTATCGGTCCATCTGCGGTCCATGTATATACGTTCGTTTCTATCATTGAAAATTATTCTCCCTCTCTCTGGTGTGTGTCGATGGGTGTGCTGGGCTCCGTTGGGCTCACCAATCATTAGATCCACCATCAATCCGACTCCTTTTCTTCTCCTTATATATACTCATAGTTCTCCACAGCCTCATGACGATATACATTCCGGTGTGTGTTACCACGTGCTTTTGTTACTGGACATTTAGATTTACGGTGGGCGTGAAATATAACTCACTGTACCTATATATATATGTGTATTACGTTAATAATCCGAGTATTTTCGCGTGGGAGAGAATAAAAAACCCCGCGTATATGGTATAGGATCAGTGGTCGCATGAGTTTTGTAATCGCACACATGTGGCCACGAACAATATGTATTATAGTGCACCGGAGCACATGCTGCATGGTGTATATATATATATATATACGTGCCGTGGGCCGAAATACGTGACAAAATTAAAAGGTCGTCGGGGGCATTGTTCTTTCCCTTGTTCGCGATAACCAATGGACTGTCCTCCCACAAGGGACGCTTTATAAGGTTTACGCTTGCATATATACGTGTATGGACTGCACGTGTGCGGGTCAATCGAAATCTCGTTTTTTTTTTTTTTTTTTTTTTTTTTTTCTTTGCTCCGTGTACTCCCTCGGGGCTCTTTTGTATGCATTTCCTACGATTGTAGTGGAGTTGTCGGATGATTTATCGTCGATTTAGGGGTGACCGTGGAAGACGCGATTGGTGTACGGCTTTAATATTAAAAACAGTAAAATGACTGTTGTTCTTGTGACCATCAGAGAAAAAGCTTCAATAATCTTTGGTCCAGAAAGAAATTTTTTTTTTTTTGTTTTTCTGAAAAAGTAAAAATTTAAAATTTCGCACATTGCTCTGAAGTATTTTATACATGTCAGCTAAAAATAGATTCAAAACTATTTTAATTCCTTAAAGTATTTTTGCATCATTAATCATAATATTCTTATCACATTTCAATGCAGCAGAAAGCTATACTCGAAAGCCATACCAATAACAAAAAAAAAAAAGGAAGAATAGATGTGGTTCATCGCTTTCTTATAAAATTAGACCATTTGTTTTTACAATAAAAAACCCATTGTGAGGAGAAATAAATAAACAAACAAATCGTCGTGTGTTGATGAATAAATCAGTTGTATGTTATATTTTTTTTGTAAATTTCGTTACGAGATTCTAGCTGTCTCTCACATAAAAGCATGTAACTCTCGCAACAGTGCCGATTGATGGGGAATCAATGAAAGCCACGAGATGCTTCATAATTTTTACTCCCTGACAATGTCTCTTTTCGCAAAAAAAAAAAAAAAAAAAAAAAAAACAACACAGAAATAGAAAAAGCTTCTCTCCCCGTAATCTCGTTAGATTTATTGACAAAAAAATAACACACGTGTAGGTGGACAATCTAATGGCTCAAACGCGACGATCAACCTGCAGCTGTATGCCAACCCTCTTGGGCCGAATGAAAAGTAAAAAAAAAAATAGAGCCCCGATTAATCTCTCGTCCAAAGAGGCCCACTCGACCAAAGGAGCTCTTCTCTCCCACCCTCTGCATATATACACACGGGCTCTTGGTTGCTGATGCCCATCATATATATATATACACATA
The DNA here is from genome assembly GCF_036245765.1 of Copidosoma floridanum. Classification (NCBI taxonomy): domain Eukaryota; kingdom Metazoa; phylum Arthropoda; class Insecta; order Hymenoptera; family Encyrtidae; genus Copidosoma; species Copidosoma floridanum. The sequence continues at coordinate 5,882,425 of NW_028321902.1, read as the reverse complement.
CGCTTTTAATCCCCCGGTTTTCTCTCGCGCTGTACACGCGGGTACACCCATATGGTGCCTCTCTTCGAACCGTATTATATACGTGTATGCGTGTACAATGTAATACGCACAATACACGGGACTTGGGGAGGGAAGTGGTCGCGTGGCTCCCTTATTCTACGTGTACCTATACATAACACACCCCTTGATTGGGTTTACTCGCAATTAAGGAGCGAATCATTGTCGTGGGGAAGGAAAAAAAAAAAAAAAAAAAAAAAACTACCCCCCCGTGGGGCGGCGAGCCGTGAAACATCAAGAAATCACTTTGGCAGATTAAACGAATTGTCGGGGCTGATCCTTTGCTTGCGGCGCGTCGACAACCCCGTATTATGTATACATTTATAGATCATAATCGAGGGGGGCACAATGGGGACAAACGTGTATTGTTAATGCGGGGATTGACTTACTGGGATTAACATGCACGACGTTTTGTTACACATATTTTACGTGTGGGTATTGTGGGGGGGATATAATATACATATAGACAAACATATAGACAAACAACATATACCCATTTATTGCAGATACAAGGGACGGAGTCGATTGGTTTTGGCTCACCTCGAAATTATACAGGCTTGGATCTCCAAATTAAATACCTGCACGCGATAATTCATCTTAAAGTACACCGTTCACAAGGAGCGTGTATTATTTAAATTCCCTTTTTTTTATTATTATAAATTGCATTAGTCTTGGCAAACGTTTCGAGAACAACCAATTGACGTAAGAAATCCACGACAGCCCAGTTTTTTCACTTCACAGATTTTCTACACGCGTTTCGTTACAGTTGAGTAAAATTAGTTTAATTCTTTTGGTGCACCACATAGATTTAGTTTTTTTTTTATGAAAACGTTCACCAATATTATGTTATCATGCGTTTTTTTTTTTGTTTTGTGAAAAAACAGAAAATTCAACGAAACCCCTTTTGATAAACGTGCGTATAACTTTGAGTTCAACACACTGTATACACTTGGATTTCCAGTGATTGGGCATGAAAAATCGAGGCAAATAATCAATCCAAGCACTCGAAAAAAAAGAAAAAAGAGGCACACACAAGAGTCGTTAACAGCCAGCGGAGAGGCACTTTGACGCCCATGTAAACACAATATATTGTGTACTTGAGACACTCGGACGCATATATAGAGCGTGTATAATTGTTCTCAAGGGGGCTTAGTGGCGCGTGTTGTAGGTATATACGTGTGCGCTGCAACCCACTGGGACGACGACTCTATCCATATATATATATATGTACCCTCTCTCGAGTAGAGGAGGGTGTGACTGAAACATGTATGTATATACACGCTCCGATACACGATGCACGGAAAACCTACACATATATACATATAAGTACCGTCGTGTATCCGCATGAATTTTATTCTTCGACTCTCTTGCAGTACTTTTACACGTAAGTATACCGAATAAGGTGCACTTGTTTGCTGAGCCTGTAGTTACATACACATCCTCTTTTTTTTTTTTTTCTCTTCGAGAAGCGATAAAGAACAATTGGACAAACAAAAGCACCAGAATCCAACGGGTATTCACTATTCATACATGGTGAGTATACGTGTCGATCACACCTATACAATATACAATTTTCCACAGTTGGGATTGTCCATCGTGCGCCATTTCATATACGATTGGCTTATTGTCAAACGGGAGGGGGTGGGCGAGATGTACACACGTTTATATATTTACAGGTGGGTGGGAGTATGTTCCATGGGTTACCCCAGCAGTGGGTGTACACGAGGGGGATTGGGTTGACGTTTGTTGGGGAAAAAGGAAAAAAAAAAAAAAAAAGAAAAAGAGGGAATGGGAAAAACGCGAGAGAGGAGTGACGGCGGGGGGAGGGACGAGTTAAAATGTTCAGGAGTCCGTAAATGGAACAACGTGGCATGGATGTACAACGGAACAGAAGGAGAAGAAGGAAAGGAGGAGGCTTGATTAAAATATTAATTGAGATGGAAATAACGGAGCGAGTGAGTTGTTGCTGATGCTTATTTGAGCCCAAGCTCGTTTTCCTTTGTCTTCACGCGCAGATATATATATATATATATAGTTTGTTCTTTCGTTCTCTCTCTGTGTGTGTATGTGTGTAGCGGATAAGCACCCGATGATGAAGTTTCGACGATTGTTTTCGTATGTACAACCACGGGTATCTCCGTTCGGCTGAAAAGCCTCGGGGAAATCGGTATTGTTATTATTATCATTTTACTATACTGTAGGTACTACACTCATCAGCTTGTGCTTTTCCCTCTCTCTCACCACCACCACCACTATACCTCGTTGACCAACTTACAGAGGCGTATTTGTATTTTATGTCATATATTTTATGTCGCATATGTATATATATTTCTTTTATTATTGGAAATTGTGAAAATCTAGGCTATTTGCTCGGTGAACGAGATTTTTCACCAGCGAAATGGTTATTGGAAAGTACAGGTGTAGAATTTATCTGTGCTCGGCAATTATTATTTGGCATTTCGAACATATTCATCGGTGAACCAATGAAACTTCTTATCAGACGATCGAAGAGAATAATCGCATGGCCTCTATATAAATATTTTTTTTTCTGTTCCCACTCGTGGCTACATTTCAAATTTAGAGGATATGTATTTTTTTTTTTTTTTTTTTATCATTGAGCGTACAAAGTAAAGATGTTTCATAAATTCCAATAGGGGCTACACACACAAACATCGAAATTGTAAAGGTGTGCTGGGAATAAAAATTTAATCTTCGTAGCAAAAATATAACGGGGAAGTAGGATACATAAATATATACATAGATTCGTAGCGGTAAATAACGAGAGCTGCGTGCATTGTACGAGGAAGATGACGTGAAAAAATGTATTCAACAAATCCGATCCGAAAATTCATGCACGTTCCTACACGTATACATACACACTCACACACCCGCACGAGTATTTAAATACTCCGCAGACGAGTAACAACAATAATAATAATAACGGATAACAAAGAGCGCAAGAGGGATGTATATGTATGTATATTTATGTTTAAGAGAGGGTGAGCGGGAGGGGGTGGGGAAAAAAAGAAAAGGGGGGAAGGGGGGAATTCATTTTCTCGAGTGAAGCGAGCGAGCGGACCAGCGAGATTCATTATTATTCGAGTTTTCCTTCAAATTCTTTTCTCCTTTCTTTCTGTTTGCCCCAGCCCCCGCGTTTATATATATATATATATATGTATACATTGTATATATTATGGCCACGTCGAAGGCTTCCCGCCAAGTCGAATCACTTGATAGATCCCTCCGACGTTGTGTTGTATATGTGTTTATTTATAAAAGCGCCCGAGTTTTTGTCACTCTCTTCGGGAGAGTCTAGCCGCAGATATGTCGATTTACCTTTGTTCCTTTTTTTTTTTTTTTTTTTTTTTAATTTCCTTGATCTACGATGAACAGAAGGGTGTTTTTTTTTTTTTTTTTTTTTGAAAAGTGAAAAACATTCCGAATTTAACGAAACCCTCCAGAATATTACTCTATAAAACTAAAACCAGCCCCCCCCCCCCCCTAGTATAGGTACCGTTTGATGACAATTATTAACAAATAAGGCCCAAACTATACAAAAACGACTGCATGAACACGAATAACAGGTTACAAACGATTCTTTTTTATTTCTCGCGAGTTTGATAATCGAAGAGTTAACAAATGCCACATGTACCCTACAAATTGGGTGTTCAGTTTGGGATCGTAACTTTTCTTAGACAAAAAAGACACCCGTGCACCCCTACATACATCTTTCCGATGTTTCCTTGTCAAACCAAGATCCCGTAATTAAAAGAAATTAATCGGATACAGCACATACCAACAGAGAGAAGGTATACACAAATCAAACCCGTATATATGCTGTACCGCACAAAAGCCAGTCGATCGTAAAAGCACACGAGAGAGCGGGAGAGCTTCTCTCCCTCAAAGCTCCATTACTCTGATACATTACCTCGTGTGTTGTATACTAGAGGGGGGGGGGTAAGAGCTCCCAGCGCGGAAATTAATAAATCCCCCCTCCCTCGGTATATCGCGTCAACAAGCGACGACGACGAGGGTGTATACTTGACACACGCGATTATAATCGAGCGAATTAAAAAATAAAAAAAAAAAAAAAAAAGCAAGAGCCAACAGAGCACACTCGCTTCCTCCTTTGCATCGCGGTACATTGCACACAATATATACAACAGTAAGATACCATGTAGGTATATAATTATGGGAGCAAAGACGAGGAGGAGGCATTTACCTCCTATGTGTCATAAGTGCACATCATCGCATGTATACGTATACGATTAGCTCATCGTTGTACGCGTGTGTTGAATTACACAGGCGTAGGGTATACTCATTTTTTTTTTTTTTTTTTTTGTTATAACACATATATATATACACACCTTACACTCCAGTGTACGGATAACGAGAGAAAATGCTCGCTCGGGCAAAAGAGACCCTACCTCAAAGCAAAGCAACGCAGTATGTACTACACGCACGACAGACTTCTGATGCAGTTTCTCTTTCTCTTTTAATGCCTGGCAACCCTTTTCCTTCCAACAACCCAAACATACAAAAATGCGCGTATATTTGACGACGCTGCGTGGCATTTGTCGGGGATTTCTTTCTTTCTTTCTTTCTTTTTTTTTTTTCGCGTCCACTCCGTATGGTATATATATATAAATACGTGTATACCAAAAACAGTACAGCCTGTGTGTAAGTCACCGTATACGTAATGTATACATCTCTTTTATTCATCTCTTAAGCCATTACATCTACATTCTCCCTTTCTCACCCTCTGCTGTAGTATGATATATATGCATATTTATGCATACGCTAAAATTCCAGCACTCGGTCTATGTATAAGGGACTCTTGTTTGCGAGAAAATTCCCATCAGCATATGTGTACATGATATAGATAGTAATCCATCTAGATCATACTTAATTCATGTTTTTGGTAACGCGATTGAGCATTGGACACTTTTGGATAAAGAAAAAATATATATATATATCAGCGTACAATAGTACAGGTGTATGTATACCCGCAAAGGTAAAAGCTATAATAGGCGTACGGATGAATGGGCATAGAAACACAGAGAGAGAGAGAGAGGCAAAAAACACACGAATAATAACAAGTAACAGAAAAGTCCATATACACGTACAGAGCCAGTGGAAGATGAAAAAAAAATGGAAAGTAGGAGGGGAGAAAGAAAAATCAGTCCTCCCCTTTCGTCTATTATGATCGTCAAGAGGTGGGGGTAGGAGGATATTAAAAAATTGTGTCGAATGCCTGACGTGATACCGCAAAAGCGCCGAGCTACAGAGAGACAGAGCGACGTACAAAAGAGGAATATATATTGCAGGGGAGGGAGGAGAACTCGCTCGCGGAGGAGAGAAGAGAAAAGGCGGGGATCCGCGAGGATCTCGTCCATTACCGTCACAGCTAATTTTCGACAAAGCGACCCCCGGACCACCACCACCCGCTCCTCCTCCATTTCGTCTCTATTATATATATATATCTTTCTATCCGTGTCGTCCAAGTGTGTGTATGTGTCTGCGGTGGAGCTAATCTATACATGTGCAACCCACATAAATATGCTGTAATGTATATCGTAAAGGGGTATTGTTAAAATACTTACGTGATGAAGGGTTGAAAAAAGAAAATGTTTTGGAATAACATGACAAGTACACCCGGCAATACATATACGTATAAGTGATGATCATCGGTGCATGCGCTCAGATCAAAGAATCGAAAAATTACCTGATCAAACGACACCATCGCGTTAGAAGGGTATACTGCAAAACTATAAAAAAAAATACCATCAGCAGCTATGTGTCTCGTACGGTGGTGTATATATTATAGATGATGCGCGCACTTCAGAGAGAAGTAATAAATGCTCTGATGCACCGCACGCGCGTTGTCTGCACGCCAGGGAATCCAAAAGAAAGGTAATATACGTACACCTTTTACCGCGAATATGTATAGATATCCCCGCGCAATTAAAACTTCCTTTGACGATACCCCCACCCCCCCCTACATATACATATATGTTCTTTATTCTTTCATCATCTTGGTATCGCTCGTTAAACGGAGAGAAAAATGACGCCCCGTCATTTTTTCTCCGATCCCCCACCCCCTTTTCCTCCTGCGTCATAGCCTTGTATAACCAAGAGGGGCGGAGGAGAGGGTTATTGGATTATTCCGTGCGCTCGCTCCCGGAGTTTTGCGGCTTTTGAAGCTGAACTAGTTTCAACCCTGGAAATATAACAAGCAAAAATAAAGATAAAAAAAACGAAACAGGCCACCCTCGCCCCCCCCCCCTTTCCTTCTCTGCGCGAGTTTTCCCCGGCAAGTTGATTCTCCCGAAGCTCTCGAAATAAAACGAGATTAAAGCCAGCAGCAGCAGCTCTGGTAGATTTATATATATATATATATATGACCGCGGGAGCTTGAATAATTCGGGATAATTAATCTCTCGGGCTAATTAATAATAACGGATGAGCCTCGTCGTCTGCATTTCGGGGGGAGGTTTGATTCACGATAAATTTAATATCGTCGTTGCACACGTGGATACAGTAAATCATGATAATAATGGTGATTTTTCAGAGGTGTAGGGCTTATATTTCGTCGCAGTGGCGTAAATGTGACTGGTGACACGCGTGTGTCGGCAGATATCCTTTTACACTGCACGTATTACGAAGGTTGTATATATACATGTGCAGGGTAATATTAACGTATAGACAGATAGGAGGGAGAAAAGGGAGCCTCGGGCTTATTATACGTGCACGTGGAAAGGGACTAGGAAATTTGCGGGCTGCAATTGCTACGGTGCATATATATATAATATTAATACGTGTATGTATAGGTACGCGTGTGTCGTCTCGGTCTTTGACGGAGTCTTTGCGTGCACCTGTACTTGATAGAAATATGTCGTGGTTGTAACAAGAGCTTAGGACGTTAGGTTTGATGGTTTCTCTCGTCTCGTTAAGATTTGGCTGGTGAAATGTCAAAAGGTCGTACAGTGCGATGATATTTATTTATACAGTCTATGTACGGTTTTCAGTTGCATTCAGACGTCACTGGCCTCTACAAAGTCAAAGGAAATCGTAAATATCATCAAAATGCGTCATCTATAGGACATTTTTTTTTTTTTTGTCTAAGTTGGGATGATACCGAAAGAAACCTTTCAAAAAAGGTAAATATCTTAATTTTTATGGATATTGTAGGGGTTGTTATTTTACAATGTAATTGTACATGCAAACAACAACAAAATTATGATCAAAACCGTAAAATTAAAAAAAATGTACAATAAACAACAGCAAAAGGCATAAAATACAAAATTGTACATTATTTTGCTTGATGAATATTATAAAATTACATAAAATTTCCGTTGCACTTGTATATATCGTAATGTATATACATAAGTATCTATAAGTTTGCGCATCAAAATTACATTTAACCAGATTTTAGGACAAAAAAAATTTTTTTTTTAAATGATGTGCCGTGTATCATGATGCACATCGGAAAAGTAATGTAAAATTGATCCTATAGCAAGAGCACTTTTATATCTACACGTGCAACCAAAAAAGTAAAAGTGCCTATAATATACGTAACTATACTTTTAGAAAAGGGACGAACTCCCAGTCCAATAACAGCATGGGCCACACGAGAATTCCTTATTACACCTTTTGTTAGTATACACCTTTGGTGCTATCTATCTATCAATGTACCTATTCGTATACATGTATAGCAAGCCTATCGTGAAAATTTGCGTGTTTTCCTTTTCCACGTGTACATACACACATACCTATACGTATACCTACGTGGAAGAGAGCGGGAAAGACGAGCGCGTTTGTTTAGCGCATTGCCAAGAGAGGATATGTAGAGCACAGCAGCAGAAACAGCATCCAAACGCACGCGAATACACGCCGCGTCGTTACAATTTTTTTCCCTTTTCTCTCCCTTTTTTTTTTTTTTTTTTTTTTTTTACACGCGAAAAGGGCCATTGTCTCCCGGTGTATAGGCACCTATTACCCATGCATACCTACAGCTACGCGCGTGCGAGTGTGGGACTTTCGTCCGCGAAAAAAAAAATAATAAACGGGGCGACGCTGCTAGTTATCGAATGCGCGATGGTGCCTCTAGCTATTTTTTTTTTTTTTTCAGCTGGGAGGCCGATTTTTAATTATACCACCCAAATGGGTTTGATCCTCGAAATAGGTACTTATTGTTGCGTTTTTTCACTTATATATTTATATCGTGCAGTACGCGTGTGCGTATCAGGTGTACACCTACGTTATTTTAGGCAATTTCTTCTTGGCCAATCGATAAATTTTTTTTCGCTGTAAAGTGGTGACTTGACAATAAAAAAAATAAAAAAAATTTTTTTTTTTCGGTATCTTTGAAACTTATATTTTTTCTTTTGTAACGATTCTCCGTCGCTGTTTTATATTAATTTGTATGAAATATAAAATGTGTATCACAAAATACAGTTCACTCATAACTCGAAATATTAATAGAAGATTAATTCGTATCATACAGTGGCTTTATTTCTACCACATGTAAATCAGTAATTAACTAACAATCAGTTGAAATTTTACTATTTATTTATTTAGTGAGTATAAATAACTATACTTTCTAACAGGTGGTGGTTAGCCTACAATGGAGACTTTATAAAGAGTCACGTAGTTCGTTAGATCACCGCCAGGTGACCCGGCTTCAAGGAGGTTCGACCCGCAGGTGGCGAAAATCGATGTCTGTTTGTATTTAAGAGCGATCCAAAGTTCTGTTACGTAACGGTACTCCTGAGAAAGCGACGATAAAGCAGGGTTGAGTTTCCCCTCTAGCCGAAAAGGCTCGGTCGCTGTTAAAGGGAATACCGATTTTTGCCGATCCTTGTCTCTTGTTGTAATATTTTTTTTTCCTCCGTAACTCAAACCAAAAATAAAAAACAAAAAACTAAATAAATCATATTTCCATTGACACACGCGCGCGACGTTTCATCGATTTGTCGGTTACGTCTAGCGCTCGTATCGGGAAATCGGCCCGAATAAGCAGAGCAAGTGCCGGTATCGCGCAAAATCGGTATAATACACGTATATGCACCCGTGCGTGGTAAGCCAACCGGTAAGTACAGATGATCCATTGGGCTTTTCTCTTTTGTACATGGGAACGAAAGAAGGCACGGAACGAAACAATGGAAGCACCGGAGGGATGATCGAAAAAAAAACTGAGCCATTTTTCCCGCCCATCGAGCACATTCTGCAACGAAGGGGCACAAAAATATTACGATTACCCCACACGTATACAACGAGAGAGGGGAGGCAGCCCCGAAATTCATCAGCACATCGGCACTCTTCGTATTATTAAGATGAGAGTAGCCGAAACAATAGCCGCATTGTCCGGCTCATCGTTCCCTCCCCCCTATCCTGTACATACCTTCTTCTTCTTCTCCTCCTCCTTGTACATGCATAATAGACCGGCAAATATACCTGTATAGGTAAAAGCTGCGTTATACCCCCGATGTGTATACATACAGGATGCGTTTGCGGCTGACCGCATTGTTTTCCAAGCTCATACACGTATACACCATCGCCCAACTTTTCCTCTCTCTCTCCCTCTTGGAAATTCCCAAACTACCCTATACACCTTTATACTCCAATCGCCATATGAGATGCTCCTATATACTTACCGATGGATGGAAGGATGATTCGCTCGAGCCACCGAGTCGTCCCGATGAACCTGCACCTCCGAAAAAAAAAAAGGGTAGAAAGAAGAAGGTGATGCCCATAACCCGAGCAGAGGCAATTATACGTACCCGGAAAATGTAGGCGGCGCATAATGAGTCTGCATCGATACGCGTTCCTTCTTCAAACAATGGACGCCATTGAAAGACGCGCACACACAGCGGCGAAGGGGGAGACGGCTACAGGGAAGGAAGGGAGATAATAGGCTGCGCGGCCGACCAACCGGAGCCGGTCGAGTCGATGGGGTGAACGCATCAGGGGGGCAGGGGAGGATATTATATATACTTAACCCGAAACGCATCAGAGGGTGATACGATGTGTGTATTACCTTGTTGTTTCTACCCTTCCTTGCCTCACTCTTTGTGGGGGTATTTACGGTCGCGAGGACCATGTAATTGAACGCGCGTGGGGCGTCCCGAGCCAAATTTCGGTACATTATAACGAGAGACCGTGCGAATGAGTTTATACTTACCTGAAAAAGAAGGGAAAAAAAGCATATATAGGGAACCACTGATCGGGTTACTCGCCAACTTTTTCAACTGCCGGTAGTGTACAGGACCTCCGCTTTTTCTTTTTTCTTTTTTTTGGTGCACGAAAAATTACTCCTAATCCGTTAGTACCGGTCGGCCAACCTCGCGCACTCCAAACCAAAATATAACCCTTTCAGTGTTTTTTTTAAGGATAAAATGCGTATCGTTTTATTAACTAGTGAGCTTAATCTTTTGCAAGGACCAAATGGAGTTTTAGTTTTTCGTAACGTATATTGTTTTGTCTTTAAGAATCGACGAGTTTAGTGATTCTGCCGTCCAAACGTTGTAAGTGTGAGCTCCGTGGTTTCGTCTCCTCTTTCGTCCTTGACCGTCCGAGCCACGGGTGGTAGCGACTCTCCCTTTTTCCTCGAAAACTCCTCTGTCCCTTGGCTCTTCTTTTCCCGAAAAATCGTCTCTACTTGTACGAAAAAACCACCGATTGGATATGATGTTCCGAGATTTTCTTTGGTGGGGAACGAATCAACGGAGCGTGAAAACTTTTGAAAAACAAAAAAAGGATACCTCGTCTCGTAACGTATGGTACAGAAGGCGTCGCGCACGTATAATGAAATTTTAATCCCAAAGGTCGGCCCCCGCGGTTAATTTTCCGTGCGCGCGTATATAGTCGTTGGAAATCGATATCTCGCACGTCTGAAATTTCATTTCCCGCGAACAAAGGGAGGATACCTACGTACACTCGCGGATGAAAATGAAAATGAAAAAAAGGAGGAGGGGGGCAGACGCGCTGTAATCTCATGATGACCGTACACTAGTGGCTTTCACAGCGAAATATCTGTTTTTTTTTCCACATATCCCGTTGTTGAATAAAAAATACATATTTATCGACGCGCACGAAACTCCGGTGCATGTGAACAAAAAAACAGCATCCCTACGCGCGCGTGTGGTCTTTTTTTTTGGCAAGAGCGATCGTCCGAAATTTCGGGGGCTTTTTTTTTTTTTTTTGTATACCGCATAACTGGAACGGGCTTATTTTTAAAAACTACACATTAGCGCGCGCTCTGATAAACGTCCACGTGTGTACGTACCGATGTTTTTCTAATTCACCCAAATGGTTTTTTTAAATCGCACATTTTTCTTTTTCTTCGTACTTTTCATTCAGATAATGCAACTTTTTTTTTTTTTTTTCCTGTAAAATGATAATATATTCATACTGCGCGATTCCATTATCAAGAGAGAAAAAAAAGAGTCTAACAATCCCACATCGCCATCGATAGACCAAAAAAAATTCATTTCGCGGATCTTCGCGCGTCCCGAGACATATATGCGCATCGTGTATCAATGAAAAAAAAAAAAAAAAAAAAAAAAAAAGGTAGCGGCGGCTCATCATACCTGCGCCTCTGGCGCATCATTCGTTTTGAAAAGTGCCTCCACGAGGCAAGCGAATATCCATCACTTTGTATATCTCGTTTACGTAGCGTATCTTGCGATATGGGCGCACAATCGCCGGCAAAGGGAGTGGGTGCGTATATATAATGTACGAAAAGGAAAAAGGCCGAGCGAAAGACGAGGAAGCGCGCACATGTATGTACAAAGTGAACTAACTCATAATGTAATCTCTTAATGGGGAGAGAGAGAGAGGGATGTGTATATGTATGGCTACGACCCCCTTTTTTTTTTTTTCTCTCCGCTATCTCTTCCTCCCTCGTCTTTGACCGTATAAATACGTATAAGTTACGCCCCCGCCACCCCCTTCGCCTTGACTCTTTGCTTTGCGCCTCGTGTTATCAACTCTCTCGCATGAATATTCGTTTTTACGCACTTTTTTTTTTTTTCATCCGACGTGTGCGCGCCGGGTCCTAATTTTTTAAAATTTCAGTAGGGTTGCATAATGCCGAGCGCATTACTTGCTTTATTAATTTCTTTTATTCATAAAAAAAAAACTCGTTCGCGTGTACAAAGGTAAAAAACTTCTTTTTTTTTTTTTTTTCATTTCCACACATGTTCCAGCCTCTTTTGCAAAATAATGTAAAACGTATACGTATATTTTACCACGCGCGTCGATAGCACGAGTTTCTGCATTATCGCTGTTATCAGTACAATACATATTATACTTGTGGATTTTTCAAAATTTATGCTTGATTAAAGTGTATTATTCTTATTTCATGGACATTTTGCAATGCTGAGAAAAAATTTCTATTCAATACGCGAGTGTGTTAAATTTTGTGCATTAAATTTTGTTGCTGAGTGTTTGAAATGAACGTTTTTTTGTTTTTTCTTTGAAATTACAAATCAGTGTTAGTGCTAGAAAAAAAATTTGCAAAGTATTTTGCTGAAGATAAGAAAAAAAAAATTTCAACCAAAAATAGTGCATTACACACGTACTCCTATATATATCGATCTCACACTTTACCGACGATGTGAAAAAAATAATCGTCACCATCGTTTTTGACACAAATAAAAAACATCGAAAAAAGTATAAAAAATAGTATGCGGTGGCTGCAGTCGATCAAAATTTTTACTTTAAAAACCCGCTGATGATGTCGCTGACAAACCATTCGTCGGTAAACTGCAGGTGATTAGCGTCGACCGCCAGAAAGTGAAGTCTACCCGATTTCTGCAAATCCGCCAGACCTAACCGGTCCTTTGGAAACAATTTGCGATTTTTAACTCATTCGAAGTATTTTTTGCAAAAACTTAAAATACACGTAGGGGTAAACGCACCATCTACCGTACACCCGTAAATTCACTTTATTTTGTTACCATGATTGTAAGACAATTTGATACTAAATATTGACTCAGTAAATTTTAAATTGTTATTTAGGATCTCAAGAGAGCACTGAAATTTTTTTGAGGTGTAAGAGCTTTTTAGAATGATTTTATAATAAAAATATGAAATAAAAGTCGTGTTCCTATTTCCGTACTGCCGTTCTCATTACCGGACCCCATCTACCGTACGCGTTCCTATTACCGGACCCCATTCACCGTTTGACGACAGATTTGACTATAACCTCACATTTTTGTTTACAACTGCATATCGATCTCAGTGCCTGCTACATAAATCACGATGAAAATGTCAAAAGCAAAGAAAAATGGAAAATTGAAAATTAAGGAAAAAACGCCAAGTCAATTATGCAATTCAAAAAGATAGCAGACAGAAAAATAAAAAAAAAAAAAACAATTACAGAGAGAGAAACAAAGATTAGAAAAAAAAAAAAAAAAATTACGAAAGCAAGAAGAGAAGTTAAAAGCCACTGTAAAGAGAAAAAAGTATGTTGAGGAAGATTTAATGGACGAGACAGAAGTTATTAATTTACAAAAGCAGATTGGAGAACTTCAAGAGAAACAATTAAAACTAAACCAAAAAAGAAACAAAGATCCATCATGAGTAATTTTTGAAATGCAAGTTATTCTTGAATAATTTTTGCCAAGTGATGTTTTATTTAGTATTAATAGATTTAATTGTCGTTAAGCTGAAACTAATCTAAGTTTAATTACTGCTTGTTTATATGAAATAACTTATTTGCATTTATTGAAAAAAAATTTATTCATTAATAAGATTTCTGTTTCATACCACGAGATATTATTGCTTTTAAATATTTTAATTAGACTGACAAAAATCAGTAAAAAAGCTTAAGACTATAATAGTAATCAACTTACGATGTTATGAATATTCAAGAATAACTTGCATTACAAAAATTACTCATGATGGATCTTTGTTTCTTTTTTGGTTTAGTTTTAATTGTTTCTCTTGAAGTTCTCCAATCTGCTTTTGTAAATTAATAACTTCTGTCTCGTCCATTAAATCTTCCTCAACATACTTTTTTCTCTTTACAGTGGCTTTTAACTTCTCTTCTTGCTTTCGTAATTTTTTTTTTTTTTTTCTAATCTTTGTTTCTCTCTCTGTAATTGTTTTTCTTTTTTGATTTTTCTGTCTGCTATCTTTTTGAATTGCATAATTGACTTGGCGTTTTTTCCTTAATTTTCAATTTTCCATCTTTCTTTGCTTTTGACATTTTCATCGTGATTTATGTAGCAGGCACTGAGATCGATATGCAGTTGTAAACAAAAATGTGAGGTTATAGTCAAATCTGTCGTCAAACGGTGAATGGGGTCCGGTAATAGGAACGCGTACGGTAGATGGGGTCCGGTAATGAGAACGGCAGTACGGAAATAGGAACACGACTTTTATTTCATATTTTTATTATAAAATCATTCTAAAAAGCTCTTACACCTCAAAAAAATTTCAGTGCTCTCTTGAGATCCTAAATAACAATTTAAAATTTACTGAGTCAATATTTAGTATCAAATTGTCTTACAATCATGGTAACAAAATAAAGTGAATTTACGGGTGTACGGTAGATGGTGCGTTTACCCCTACCTCTTTATAAATGGCCGAATCCTCCAACTTTTCGGTCTGCACGGCCTGGCCCGGCGAGTAGAACCCAAACCACTCGGACTCTACGGGCTGGACCATTGTGTCCTTATCGAACTTGACCAGCACGAAATTTTTCAGTCTCGTGAGGTTTTCGATGTACGTCTGTACGATGAAAAAAAAAAAAACCAAATAAAAATCGGACGATTAATACGATATCGCGTAAAATACAAGTGGTAAACCTTTTGTTTTCTTGTTTACCTTATTAACGTTTCTCTCGTTGTTGATATCGGCCAAGAAGATACTGTTCTGCTTGTAAACGTCTTCGTTTAGCGGGTCGTGCCAGTACTCGGCTTGAACGAAGTGATTCTGGACGACCCTATATGTGAAACATGTGATTGAAATGTTTAATTAATTTTGTATCATTTTAATTACTTTTTTCTGTTTTTTTATTTTTTTTTATTTTGATGATCTTACTTTGTGTAAGCGGCGTAGTGCAAAACTCGGCGCAAATAATCGCACATGTGATGCTTGAGGGAAGCGCAGTTCGGCAAACCATAGACGCCCTGGTGCTGCCCACCCAGTGATATCAGACTCAATACGCGTAGTTTGCTGCATCTTTGAACCAATGCTCGTCTGTGTGCATTTTTTATAATAAAATTATATCCTATTAGTATTTTTTTTTTTTTTTTTTTTTTTTTTTTTTTTTTTTTTTTATTTACTTTCTGAGGTGTCGTCCCGGACGAAAATAAAAAAGTTATTGAATTTTATTCTCAGACACAAATCTAGACTCAATTAGTTTTCAATATAAGTTATCATTACTTATCCTTATTTACTTGTTAAAACGATTTTCAATTGGGACAGAAAAAAAAAAAAAAAAAATTGTTTTAAATCGCGTGACACTTGAAAGCGATAAGATTGCGATTCCTTGAGTTTTGACGGACATGTACATCTTGATTGCCGATTTCTCAAAATTATAATGTATCGATACCCGATTCTTAAGAACTTAAGCACCAAAATCATATAATATAACACAATATCGATACTTGCAAGAACTGAGCCCCTTGGGAGAAACCAATGGCGTTGAAGCCGTCGCTCAACATTTTGTCATTTTCCAACTCCTCGCACACCTCCCGGACTTGATCGTTAACGTTTTTGAAGTAGCTGTTCTCGACATCCTAAATCACATTACGCACGAAAATCCATACTATAAGGTTTGGCTTACACTGTATGAAAAATAAATAAAGAAAAATTGCGAACCTTCACGAGACTGTCGCCGATTTTAACGGACTTGACGTAAACCCCCGGCAAGTGCTCCTCCAGGATGGTCTTTATCTGGCCCAGGCTGAAGGAGAAGCAGCAACTGTCTCCTGTATCGTGTTGTGAATTATCATAATGTCATAAAATAACTCATGAAAAAACTAATGTTAAAAAAAAAGACAAGAAAAAAAGGTCGACGCGCCCAAAAGAAAGTAGATACAATTGTATGGTGTTGCGTGTACAACCACGTTATATAAATATATAGATCACGTTGATGGACTTTCAGTTTCTATTGCGTGCGAGTAAAAAGAATTGCAGTGACAACGAGCGACTCACCCATGCCGTGCCATAGAACGACGGGAACGGGAGACTCGGCGACGACCCCACTGTAGACAATAGTGGCCATTATTGTGGCCATTAGGCAAAACACGCGTCGGATACGCGTTGCCATTGTTTTCCCTGCCGGAAGATTATTATTCCGAGTTTTTTAAACTTTTGAGACTTTAGGCAATTACAGGTGTAATTGACCGGGGCACTTTTTAGCCGTACAATCGAGTGTTGTTTTGCCGTTTTCGCAGTGCCAGAGCGAGCAGACGCCACTGGGCTACTGCGGGGAGCTCAGCTGATCCGTGGTAAGTATACATTACACCAACACTCTTCCTCCGTGTTAATGTGTATACATGTAGCGGGAGGAGGACTCCCAGAACCGCGTGCCGGTTCCAGAGCGAACTATATAGAGACGTTTGCCGCGACGTCGATAAGTGCGGGATTTACCGGATGGT
Source organism: Copidosoma floridanum (assembly GCF_036245765.1). Taxonomy (NCBI): domain Eukaryota; kingdom Metazoa; phylum Arthropoda; class Insecta; order Hymenoptera; family Encyrtidae; genus Copidosoma; species Copidosoma floridanum. The sequence goes on along the minus strand of NW_028321902.1, from coordinate 5,865,752 downwards.
TTGCACGTGTGGGCTTTTTCCTTTTTCGTGACAATTTTGGGAGCTTAAAATGATTGTGGGATTTGCAATAAAAAGTTCGAATGTTTATGTTTCTAGTATATCATGTGTCATATTTTTCAAAATGATCTTGCTAACATTTGTACTCAAACGATCAGCAGTGCGCTTTGCTCGAGTGGATGTGACTGATCTGGAGTAAATTAAAATCTCGTGGTCAATCTGAAAAAAAAAAAGTCCAACGAAAATGATCAAATGTCAACTTACGATGCAGCCGATGATTGAAATCGGGTTGAGCGCAAATGGTCCCTAAACGTCCCTTGCCTCGGAGACGCATCCCTTGGCCCTCGACGATGCGTAGTACGTGCCATCTGATCAACAAAACGATATTTTTTTCCGATTTCTCCGTTGAATTGAATTATATTTTCGTACCGACAAATCTTGGGCTGCGTAATAGGCTCGAACTCCGCGTTGACGCCTAGAAGGAAGACGAAAAGCGCTTGAGCGCAGAGTGAGGTGAAAAAATTACTTGTAGACATTGCCGATGTATAGCTCTCGAGGCTAATCACGAAATTAATGCGAGACATTTGGCAACCACACGCGCCGTTATTTTATTTTTATATATAGGTACACCTCGAGAGGTTCATGGTATACCATATCGGCTAGCCGTACGTGGAAACGTATCTTTTTCTTGAGTCACGTTTTGTGTTTGAAATATATTTTTTTTTAGTTTAGGAATTGTATGTATATAAAAAGAATTTAACTTCACCAAAATGGTGCGTAATGTGTAATTTTATTTATTTTTTATTTTCCAAGTTTCCAATGATTTCTAATGGTGCCTCTCGACCTTTCACCGGATGTCCGTATATCCTTAACAATTTCGACGATCCCTCATGCGAGACAAAAATTACTCGCGGAAGCGAAATGACGCATCGCTCGTTGAAAGTCCGATTCTTTGTATTTTGCCACACATAATCGATGGATATTGGCGTTTGATGTGCGCGGGCAAGGCGTGTCGAGTGGTGTTATCGTCAAACTGGAAGCTTGTGGAATATATAATGAGGTGTCTAGGAATGTATGGAGAAAAAAAAATAAAAAAGAACAAATAACAAACCCAAAGCACGTTTTTATTGCCAAAGTGACTCAATAGTCGGGTATGTCGACAGTACTCGGTATTGTCGATTTAATCAACTACATTTCGAGAAGACGGCAAAAAGTGTACTAACATCGGTAGACTTGGGCACGGATATTTTTTCAATTTTCTTCAGAGTATAATTTTTCGATGTGTTTTATCTACTAAAAAAAATTTTTTTCTATAGCTGTTTTCAACATTATTTTTTCCAAAAAAACAAAAAAAAAAAAAGAAGAAGAAATAGTCAAAGTATATTTAAAAAAGTAATTCAATATTTTGATTTCAATATTTAACAATAAAATTAAATATCTGCAATGTAGATTTTTTTTTCCTCAGAATTGTCACATGATGGGTGATCAATAAAACATTTTTTCAACAAAAAGAATGCGTTGTATGCAGTAGAAAAAAACTTTCTTTGTACATGTTTGAAAATCTCTAAAATAATTGTGGCCAAATCTGACTACGAGAAAATGTTTGATCTGAAAAATAAAACTGTGGCATAAAATGGTTTTATTTAAACGGGATGAAAGAAAGTCGTTTTGAAATTTTCGCCACAAATCGATTGAGCTGCGACAAAAGCTAGCCCGATATTTTTACCTTCTATCATCAACACGTTCTGGTTATCGTTGCTGACGCGTCATTTCGAGACATACGATCCTTTCATTGATAAGACATAACGTATATCCAGCGCAGATTTTATTGCGCTCCGATGTATTTTGCCGAACCGAGTACATTAGTCATTTAATCGTTACGCCTATGGTTGAAGTCATCATTATTTCAATCATCGTAATTTAATTATTTATTTGAAAAACAATTTGTTTATTAAGTTTTTAAGATGAAATATTTTTTAATATTTGAAACAAGTTAATGCCATGATGAAAATTTAAACTAAAAGTTCAGTCTTTGCATGAAAAAAGGGTTTATTAATAATAAATTTTACATTAATTCGTAGACTACTAGGATTAAATATATTAATTTTCTACAATTACGCGGTTAAAAAAATTTCTGTGCTACATTCGAATCACATAATATTACAATAAATTAGTACAGCTTATGCATTAAAAATAAAAGTATAGTAGCAAAATAATATTATAAAATAAAACTTAATACGTATGGTTCGGCTTAAGTACGAAATTCACAGCAAGTAATAGGTGAGCGTGACGAAAGCAAACTCCGCAAAAAAAAAAGAAAAAATGAAAAAAGATAAAGGACGCAAGATATTTTTCGAGTGCACTCTCAGATCGCGTAATCGTCGTATACATATTATATTTACACTTAAGATTTAAAAAGATAAGCAGTAAACGAACAAACTTTCGACGTCACAAGATACACATGTATGAATATGTGCGACATATATTTTTTTCCTTTTTTCCCTGACAAACACGCACGACAACAGCTCGAAAAGCTGTATGTAAATGTACAAAAGAAGAAAGAAGAAGAAAAAAAAAAATATGCAAAGGAAAAACAAAGATTAGATTAATCGCTGGTGCATTTACACTTGAGCCTCTTGGCGCCACCGCGTCATAGCGCCGTCTGTGTGACGACACGACCACCCCTCCATCCCTTTCCAGCGCATTACACTCCTTGGAATAGTTATTAAAAAAAATTTTTTTTCCAATTTAATTTTTTCAAAATAGCGCAAAACTATTGAAAGATTATCTACTTGGAAAAAAAAAAAACTTCCCTTCACTCAGTCCTAAAAATTACACTGAGAGAAAAAAAAACAATAAAAATTCCAGAAAAAATTACCATCCTGCACTGTAAATCGAATACAAGCTGGTAAAAGAGGAAATAATTATTATTTTTAAAAGTAAGGATTTCAATGCGGGAAAGTAAAATTTATTAATCGATCCTTGAAAGGTTTACTGTTCCAGTATGAAAATTTTTCTGTTCTAAATATAATTTTTACCATCCAAACTACAATTTTTACTATTGAAAATAATAAATTTTCCCTTTTTAGCCAACTTGCATCCCGATTTACTGAGAAAAATGGTAATTTTTGCTGGAATGTCCCTATAATTTTTATTATCTCAGTGTACAATAATTAATAAGAAAAAAAAGCGACTTTATCCTCTTTGATTTGAGGAATCAGTAAAATATATGTACATGAAAACACTCGCAATCGATGCACCCACATTTATAATCTGCCGAAGGGAGGCAAAATCACGAATTCGATCGGATCAAGAGAGAGAGAAGCATTTCGTTAGAATCGCCACGTCCATCTGAAATGTATATCACAAATTTGAAGGAAAAAAAAAAAAAAAAAAAAAAAAAAGAACACCCCGCGTTATCACAGATTATAGCCACGATTAAGCTTGCCCCGACCCACGAAACCTCAAAACTTGGCGTGCTCGTCGATCCAGTCCCTGTAGTGCGCGATCTCGGTAAAAACAGCTGGGAGAGTCGAGCCCGCGCACCCAAAGCCCCACGCTGCCATGCCCACGAGCCTACTGCCCAGTGCCAACGGCCCGCCCTCGTCACCCCGGCACAACTGCCGCCCCGGACCCCCTGCGCAGAACTGCCCTTCCGACAACTCCGAGCCGCAACTCCCCCGCTCCAGCACTGCCAGCCGCGCAACCTGCATCTGCAGCGACAACTCCCCCGTGCCCGGATCGCCCCACCCCGTAAGCCTCGCCTCTACCCCCGAGGGCGCTCCCTCGCTCTGGTTGAACAGCCGCGCCGGCTGGCACTCCTCGTCAAAGTTGAAGGGCTCGGCCACCCGCACGACCGCCACGTCGAAGCTCGTGGGTCGGGCCGTCGCTCCGTCGGTCAGGTTGTACTTCTCGTGGAGGACGATCTTGTCGACCTGGTGGACGAAGCCGCCCTGGCCGCGGAGGGACGTGCCCGCGCGGATGCTCAACTCGAGGGTCTGGGCCGAGTGGGCGCGCGAGGCGGTTGTGAGGACGTAGCGGCTGTTGAGGATGGCCCCGCTGCCCGCAAAGTGCCCCAGCTTCTCTATCGACACCATGTACGGGTAGTCGCGGATCACGGCGTTCTCGCTGCCGAGCACCCGGCCCAGGGGCTTTTTCCCCAACCTCGGGTTACCTGAAAAACACACACGCATACATATCTTGACTTGACAACAAGTGATTTCTGCGTAAGCATTTGAATTTGTCTCGTATAGAGTAAGGAGTGAGAGACGAGCTCCTGTATGGACTTTACAACGCGATAGAATTACAATTGCATAAATGTATAAATGAGATTAAAGGCAAAAGAATACAACACGATCTTGGTGCGAGAGATTCAAATTCAAGAGAAATTACTAAATTCACTGAGCAGCACCCGTAGCACGGTAATTTTTATTATTTTTTTTTTTTTCTCTCGGTGTGCGTATAGATTTGGTACTTACCTCTAGTCACGAGGATATACGTCACAAGGACCAAGAGAACGAGGATCGCGTAGGAGGAGCGGCTCGTCGTCATCTTGGTTGCGGTTGTTAAAGACGCGCGATACTTGTTTCAAAGTACACCTTGCGCGGACACTTGTTGTTCAACTGCGCGTGCACTTATCTCGTTGTCAATGTAGAGCTGGCGCTTTTTCTCCCTCTCTCCCTTTTATACTGTAACAAGTTATTTATTTTTCATTTTTTTTTTTTTTTTATACCAAAAGAGATGTGCGAGCGATAAGGTGCACCGATACCACCGATCGCGGGATTATCGGTAAGCTCCCCTGCTCGTGTGTGTACAGCGTATACGCAAATACGTCACGTCTATTATCTACTCGCGGGTGTAGGCCGATATCTGTGACGATTGACGTTGTAATCGATCGATTGTTGTGATTGATGATGGTGTTATATTTAATGAGAAATCGGTACACTTTTTCGTAGTGTGGCGTGTGGTGTATGAAAACGATTTTTTTTCCCCATAGGTAATTGGGACGCGAGGATAAACAATTTTTGTTTCGTCAACTGAACCAACGTCATGGTGTTTTAAGAAATTATTAGATCCATGTGATGCCATTGCAAAAGAAAAAAAATATATACCAAGAATAATTACCGATGAAGCACGATTTGCGAGAGTTGGTTTCTTTTTCGCTGATTTTTTTTTTTTATCGGTCAATACCAGTTGATATGAAGAGTTGATCATCGCGATCGTTGGGTGCTGCAAAATACTTATTTTTCGTGGTCTAGAAAAGAACCGATTCTTGCATCATCTCCAAAGCTCCGGTGTGCATCGTTCCTAAAGCGCCGATTTGTTATCGCGTCTGAGAAATCGCGCGGTCAGTTTTCACGAAATCCATTACATCACCTACGAATATACACACTTTGTATTTATAAATATACGGGTTCAACGAATACCGAATTATGTCAAATTTCTTGCGTTTCTTCTTCTGATACATGCGCGTATCTGTATGAGGATGTCGAATGAATTTTAAAACTATACAATATTTAATCCTTTTTATTATCAAGATAAATTTTTTTTTGTCCCCCATTCGTCATTTATTCTTACCCATCTTCCAATCACCCGCTATATTTTTCACACAAATTGACCTCTTGTAAAGTGTGACACAGAAAATCAATTGTTTTCCAAAACTCGTCCTGATCATGGTGTTATTTATTTTCCTACATCAAGAGTTTTTGTGCAAAATATTTCGCAATTGGCACGACGCAAAAGTTCTTTATGATTCTTTTTTTTAATAAATCAATGGATTCCCGTAATTGACAAGTACTAATAAATAATTTTTCACACGCATTGTATACTCAAAGCCTCGAATGGTTGATTAATCATTACTTTTTTCTCCATCCATATGTATAACGTAGTTTTACTCCATAAACCGACCTCACCTTGTTCATACTCTAGCAAGCCGATAACATCGAGAAAATCTTCTGTTACCCTTACACAAATCCAAACGCAATCGCAATCAATCCACTGGGCTCCGATTACTCATGTATAACTTACGTGATATTATACAAGCTCTATTATATCGGTTGCAACTTTAAGTTCCTAAGTTTATTTTTATTGAGGCTTCGTACATTAATATTTATACAGGTGTAAGTATACATTGATACACAATACATCACCCCCACGATTGTCGTTTTAGTTTTGATTTAATTAATTGGACTTTGTGTTTTTTTACATTAGCCAGCACAATCATCGTGATTGAATAAAATTTTTCATTGGCAGTACAATTAAAATTATATTACACACTTAAATACATTACATACATATCAAATTAATGGAGTATAAAGGCGCCCTTTTTAAATACAATAAATAAAGTTTTACATAAGAAGGAAACCAAATAGTTATGAACAATGCATAAGGTTATATATAAATACGAAATCCAAAAACGTTGTGAGTCTAGTAGACCCATACATTTTAACTTAAGTGATTTGCATTCTTGCAGAAAAGAAATTTCTCTCTTAGAACTGACACAATCATCGTCAGTTTATTATATTGCTACCGCCACCTTTAGAAATCCCACGAAACTATTGATTAATTAATTGCTGATAAGTTAGTTTGTGATACTGATATATATATATTGTATTTACCATGATGAAGTACTGAGATACATTTTGGTGACGATTGCGGAAAACAACCATTGTTGTACTTATCGTTAACTTTCGGTGGGATCGAAAAATGTTGATGATTTTGTATTTTATTCTTTGTTTCGACGCATCGGTGTCGAGTGAAATTCGCATTGTGTTATAAAATAAATACAAGATCCTCATTCGCTTATATACATAGTTTGTCACTGCGTGTGTGTGAGATTAATAACCGATACACGTATGAGTTTGTAAGGTACTTTTGTAAATAAGTTTTAATCCGTTGAAACGTATTATAAATAATCGAAAAATTTCTTTCCAAGTGTTCGACAAAAGTATGGGTGATTTTAGCATCGAGTGTACTACGAGTATACAATTTTTGTTACGTATAGGTACATACACGAGAGAAATAAAACATAAACATTGTTCGTTTTTAAAAGTATTTATTTTAATCCATCAAATTACATTATGTAAAAAAATTTATAAAATTATCCGAGTGTTACAGATCATAAAATATTAACGATTTAACTGTTATATTTTTTAAATAATAACTCATATAATGAATATAACTAGTTGTACTTCTTTGGGTGTATACTGTGGGTGTTCAAAATTTATGAATAAATCAAAAGAAAATTTAAAATTTATATTCATTTATTTGGACTGAACTTAAAAAAACAGCTAAATTTTTTAATATTCGTTGACATGAAAAATTTTTAATTTTGGTATCATATAGAATCGCGTTTCGTAAAATAATCGAAAACATTGGGATTGCAGTCCCTCGATATCGTAACATCAAAAGTAAACAATAAATCTTACGAGCTGAAGGGCAAAGGTAACACTTGGCAATACAAAATATTCACGCAGATTTTCAATCTGTTTCGCTTTCCATCGATTGTGTACACACACCCTACTCGTAAACTTCAACGCATACTTTGAGCCAAACGTTTTTATTCTTCACACCTTTCCTTGCAAATGGCCACCAAATCGTGCACAGCAAATTTTCGAGCCACATCCTTCAGTATTCGGAACGATTTTTTGCCGTGATCCTTGACATCCTCGATTCTACCGGTGTACATATACTTGAGAACATCGACCAACACATCCGAGTCCACGTCCGTTATCTCAATCGGCTCGTTTTGAATTTTCTTCTCCACCGCGTCTTCGAACATCACCGCGAACACCGCACTCTTGTTGGCCAGCACTAATCTGTGCAACTTCAATGTCGAGCCATCGATAACAAGTGTCACGTCGCTGTAGTTACCATAATAATACAATATTTTGAAGTCAAAGCCGAAATGATTTACCGTCTTGGCCCATGTCTCGCACGGCCCTACCCCCTCGCCCGACTCCTCGTCGGGCCAAATTTCAATCAGCACTCGGAGATCCTTCTTAACTTCGGACTTGACGAAGCACAAGGATGTAAGCTGGTCGATTCCGCAAGACATCAGTGGGCCCAAAATGGCCCTTTGCATTTTGGTTGTGCTGATGACGACGTTTTGGTCGTTGATAAAAGAGCCAACGTACCTAATTTTGCTGGTGATTTCGTAGTCACGGGATTTTAGGTAAAACGCGAATGAGCCGTCGTTAATGTGGAGGTATGCTTCAAACTCGAGATTATCCACGGTAAATGTTTTTGACGCGATTTTCTTTCCATCGGGAAGTTGGATGGCACTTTTGTCGATCGTCCATACAAAAGCCGCGTGTTTGACCGCAATTAATCGTTTAACTTGATTTTTCCACTCCATCACACGCGCAACTTGTGTATAGGTATATGGATAACAATCGCACGGACAATGAAACGTGCAGTTATTCCGTTAGTGTACGATCGACGACTGATTTATCTTGGGTGGGTCCCCAAAAACTACACAGTATACTAACGGCTGTAGCGGCGATTTAGTATATACAAACACCCCTCCCCCCCCCAAAGTTTGACGTTTCTATAGGTATACATCAGGGTGAATTGTAACTATACGCACCCAATACTTTGATTCGTTGTTTATGATTTTTGTGTGAAAACGTTTTGAATTTACTCACCATCGTACAGCACGTTTTACCAGAGAGGCCATTTTATTCGAACTTCTGTCTATACTTGATTGGTCTTGGGACCAGACTCGCGAGCACAACTGTTTTAACGATTTCCGATTTTCGAAACCAAATATTTCGTTTATCACTTATGACAATGCAATATTAAGATGAGTACATTATGTACGTTAAATTTTACTGTCAAAAATGTTTCGAAACCCAATTTTTTTGGTACCTTCTTTGACTCTTTTTTTTTATTATTTTGCCGGCTAAAATTTTCTCAAGTATTGTGTTATAAGTATGATAGGATGAAAAGTTCAACCGCGAAAAAACCTTTCGTTAGCTCAAAAATCATTGTCTACCGCGTGAGCTACCCTATAGCTAATTGCACGCACATACAACGGGAAAATATATTATAAATTAATCAAACAAACAAAAGTTACAGTTAAAAATAAATTTATTTTGTATCTTCACGAGTATTCCTAATTTAACGAGCTATGTGGTGCACTAAATTTGTACAAATAATAATAATAATAATAAGAATAAATAAAAAAAATAGATGTGTGGAGTGTGAAATTGAACTGGCTAACATAGTATGGATTCAACTTATTAATAGCTAATAAATAAACATCGCCACAAGCGTGTAAATAATACATACTTCAGTAATTCCTTACTGATTTCAATGATTTCCCATTAACAGTGTAGACATAGTTTCATGTTGTATCGCGTTAAAAAGAAAAACGTATTCCCGCACACGTGAATTCACACCGCAAACGCTCTTCCTCGACTTCCTCGGACACAAACACGCGCGTTTCTCTAAAAGTATCTGATAATGGCCTTGGCACTAGCAGTAGAGCCCATTGCCCTGTCTCTCGACCACGTACTTCCTCACGTACTGCACGGCCTTGTCCGAGAGCCCGAGACCCGGGACCTGGCGCTCGTACTCCACCGCCGTGACGACCCCGGCCAGGTACCCGTTTAGCTTTGCGGCCAGTGGCGAGGTGCGCAGCTGCTCCCCCGACTTGACACCGATCGCTTCCATGAGCCAGGCGTGACCTTGCAACCGGTACTTTTGGTGGTAGCTGAGAAAAACGGGACATTTTTTTCAATATTAAATCGGTAGGGGTATCGGTTCTTTTTCATGAGAATCGGTACATGCTATAGTTACAATGCGAGCTAAAATATTCTTGAAGTTTACTTCGTTTATCTCGTTGAAAAAAAAAAGGTTTGCCTTCAATTGCTTGTTTTGTCATCAGTGTCGTGTTGTTGTATCCACATTTGTATTTTATCGGGGTAAAAAAAAAAAAACACAGATTTCATTAAAGCCAGTAAATGCTTATGCAAATCCGTTTGTTGACAAAAGTGGGTACTTGATTTCGCGAAATGCGCATCGAGAAAAATATGCCGATTGAAAAATTAATAATAACACTTACTCTTCGGCGGGATAAAATCTCTCAAAGGCCCTGATCTCCGTGCTGAATTTCTCGTTCTTTTCGTGCTGCTGGCGATCGCGCGATTTTTCCGCGGTTATCCTCTGTTCCTCGTCGTGGTACAAAATCAACGACATGTACTGAAAACGAAGAGCAACAGAGTGAAAAAAAAAAAAAAACAACAATTTGTGGTAAAGAGAAAAGAAAACGGATCGGTAAAATTCTCACCTGTCGCTTCGTGCGCGACGTCAAGCTGTACTCGTGGTTGTTCCAGAACAAGTCCAGCAGCTGCGTGTACGAGACCACCTCGGGGTCGTACTCTATATCGACCACCTCGGTGTGATCGCCGCTGGACGAGAAATTTTTTTAAAAATAAAATAACAAAACGCAATTAAATCAGGTGAGATCCACTTACATATTCTTGTAGGTGGGAGTGTTGCTGGTGCCGCCCGCGTAGCCGACGCTGGTGCGGATGACTCCAAGGGTCGCCCCAAACAACGAGTCGCTGGCCCAGAAACAGCCCATGCCGAAGGTGGCGCGCTTGCCCTCAACCGAATCGACTTGGCCCGGCATTTTTGCCTGTAAATATCCAAGGGTACGCTTTTTTTTTTTTTTTTTTTTTTTTTAGCTCTTTATGGAATGTTGGTTCGTTCGATTTATGTTAATTCTACGTTGAAATAAAGTAAATTGAATTGCTAGTCGATTGGTTTATAATATGTTGGATTTAGCTGGTTTTGGATGAACACTTTCACAAATTATACGTTTGATCGGTATTAGAGTAGCACGACGATTTGAGTCGTTTGCTGTACCAATAATAATAATAATACATAAATAAATAAATGAAATGATTATAATAACAAAAACGACAATGATTCTCGATGAAAAATGCAATTTTTAGTTTGCCTCATTTTATTTTGGTTTAAATAATTATTAAGTCATCGTATTTGCGAGTATCTTCTACTGTACAACTTCAAAAGCTGTAATACATCAATACGCGATATTGCATCTAAAAAAAACTCTCCTTTTAATTAAAGGCTGCTTTGATTTTTGTTTAAAATACTTTAATCTGATTTTCTTCAAAACGTACATGTAGAATTTGATTTTAAAAACAGAAATCTATTTTATCGATGATAAATTTTTTTGTAGTATTAATACTTTCGTTGGTTTTATAAAATACTAACGTACTCGATCGGGACTTGGTGTAACATTTTGTGCAAATATTTTCTCGAATTTTAAACGAAAATTATCTCCAAAACGTTGTTCATTCCAAAATAATGTATTACTTTTTATTTAATTATCAGATTTTTGTTCTTAAAATGTTTGCTGAACTTATAAAAAAATGAAAAAAATACAGTTTGAGTATAACGTGAATTTTTATTTTAAAAGTCTATTCTATCCTCCCGAAAATCATCGATTCCAAACTTGTTAATACTATCTCCAATAACAATTTAAACGCGTTGCAAAAGAAAAAAAAAAAATCACATAACTAAATATTAGAGGAATCGATTTCTTAATTTTTTAATACACGTCAGAACTTGAAAAGTCAATTTGCAGAGCATAATTTGAGATTTAATTTTCTTATGAAAAAAAAAAAAAAAAAAAAACTTACCTTTCGTGATTTATGTTTTTACAATTGCTCCAAGCCGTCAAAGTGATAGTTAGATTTATGTCCTCTATAACCGAAGGAATCCCAGTTAAGGTAAAAACCGTTGCAACTTCGGATCCCAAGAGCAAGAGTATCGCGACAGTCCGACTCCGAGTCGCTCGAGAGCACTACTGACCCCCTACTGCCGGCTAACTCCGCGTTTTAAAGACCCGCGCGCGAGTCTTTCTCCCTCCCACCTCCCGCAACCGATACGCAATTCTGAAGCGGCTGAGACTTTTTTTATGATGATGGGCGGCTCTTTTTCCTCCTTTGGTTTGGTAAATTGTTCCTCCCCGATGGCCTTAACTTTCGTTTTTTTGTTTTTCCCCCTTCGTTTTTCTAGTTTTTTCCCCCCTTTTGAAATCGTCTCGTTTTCAGTAGGAACTACTTAAATTGTTCGTATACGGCGATTGTAATTTTCGAATTGAAATACACATTTTTTTGCACGAAATTCTACATAGTTTTGGATCTTGCTAAATAAACGATGTTATTAAAACAAAAACTTACCGGTGCTCCATCGAAGCGTTCGATGTGGGTGATTTTTTTCGACAGACCAAGTCCTCGCTTCGTTAGGCGAAAAGGCAGGGAGTGCCTGAAATGAGTTGCCGCCATGCGTTCAATGGTACACTGTAAAAGCTAAAAAAAAAAAAGAAAAGGAAAATGATAATTTAATAGGCCGCAGTCAATTTGTTTATCGACGGGAAAGTCCGGATTTATAAAAGCTTGCGCACACCTTCACCGCCAATCTGAAAGTTACACTTTTTTTTATCACCGTGTATTTTCATGGTCACAGTTTCGTTGAATTTCATACAACAGTTTGATTTTTTGGCTGACTTCGAAAGCTCTTTATGGAAAATTTTTTTTTTTTTTTAATTTTTGGTACGAGAATCATGGATGAAGCGATTGATGGGATTTTCCATAATTCGCTGCTCAAGTGATTTGTTTTTACCCATTATTATATCCAAAATTATATATGATTTTTTGAAAAATAAAAATTTACCTTTATATTAGTTATTGGAAAAATTAGACAAGACCGTTGCAAAATAAATTTTCGAAAAATTAAAAAAATTGACAAAGTTATCGATCTTTAAAGTTAGATAGTAATAAATCTGCAAGAGGCAAGTTCTCGCTCTGGCGTGTATACTTATATGTACACCACACACGCAACAGCCTCGATTATGTCGGTCATTTACGAAATTTTTTTTTTTTCTTTGTTCCCCCAATTGTGTTTGATTTATAAATTAATAACAAATGAATTTTTTTTTTTGCCTTTCCGTTAATATTTCGTGGTGTAAGTTTCTAATAGTATTTTTTAGAATACGGATGCGTTTACCGTTAGCAGCACTAGTGGGGTCACGGTGATCTCAGGCATATTTATACCACTTTAAGAATTGTTTGTATTTCAAAGATCATCACGTCCATAATTTTTGTAGATCATTGAACAAATTTTCATTTAAATATGTTCAAACGTAGAAATCTTTGAAAAGTGTGCGATTTAACTAAAATTTTCTGCATTATCTACTTTTGTGTTTTTTGTATGAAAACCATATAAAAATCTACATTTTTTAAATTTAATGTTTATAAAATATTTTCTTGATCACTCGTTACATTAAAGATTTTTTAACAGAGGATTTATTGATGTTAAGGTATACTTTAAAATACTTAAAAAAAAAAAAATAAAAAATAATGAAATACTTCTTTTCACAAATAACTTTTTGATTAAAAATAAATGTGTAAGTTAACAATTAATCAGTATCTAATTTATCGTTAGCTACATTTTCTTATTGCTATCTGCAAACTGTAATAACACTATTATCATCACTACTTTTTTTTTTTTTTTTCCAATCAGCAGTCATTTTCAATGACACGCAGAATCTATTGTTTATTTGATTAAATATTTTTATTTGGTCATCCATTTTTTTTTTTATATTAGGCATCCTTGAAATATTCTAAGCAAGTGGAAAAAAAAATTTTCAAAAACGATAAAAATTAAGGCCACAGTCGACCCTCAAAGTTTGATTGTTTTAAAACTGTGTGAAGTAAGTTCTCATTGCTCAATTTATATGTATACTCAGCTATGGTATATACGTAATAGCACCGTTTAAGCCTCTCTCTCTATCTTGACTGACTTTCAAGTTCACTACGTGCGTGCCATGTGTATACGTGAAATATAGTTTGATTCGCGTGTTTATATATTGGACGCGCACGTAGGGTATAGGTACAGCTGAATTTTTTTTTTTTTTTTTTTTACATAGTTATGATTTTACATTAAAAAAAAATTTGATCTTAATTTTAGAAAATGGAAATCCCTAAATTAAATGTATTACGATTAAAAACAACTTTCATCACCCACACGTCATAGCACGAAATATATTATGATACTTATAGAAAACACTTGGACATTTATGGAAAGTATTTTTATTGATCGGGAAAAAGCTCCCTTAAAAATATGTAATTTTCTTGATGAATTATGTGATTAGGACGATAAACATCTTGATTTTTTACAAAACGTATCAATTAATTTATGTAAAAGTTAATAATTTTCCATCATGTTTTTAATGGAGAAAATGTTCTAAATAATTAAAATCAAGCCTGCAATGAACCCGTAAATTACGATTGTTATAAAACTGTGTGAACCAAGTTACCACTGCTCGTAATTTTAATACATCTTGCTTCATCTGTATACATATATATCTCTCTCTTCCCACGTGACTGGCTTTCAAGTTCACCGTGAACACGTGTGAAGCAAATATATAAACACACGTGTGAGAGAGACAAATTAAAAAAAAAAAAAAAATTATCTTTAACATTGTTTGTTTTAGCACTGCATGATATGTGTGCAACAAAATGCAACGCCGACGCTACAATATTAACAATTACGGCGCAATATTACAAAACTCACAGCTATTCTAATACATGGAGTTTTCCTTCGAATATGAATAATTTGTCTAATTGGTGTAAAATGAAGAAAAAAAATTTTTCTGAAAATAAAAAAAACTGCTCAAACTGCGGGTCACCAAACTTTGGGAATTATATAACACGCGCTCGTGACTCTCGTATACCTTTTTTCCCAAGCGGGTGTCCATTCGATTCGGAGATGCTTAGAATAAAAGAGAGAGAGAGAGGTGCTTGTATTTTTGATAATAGGGACAGATAGAGCTATTCGAAGTCATCAAGTGTATTTTTGATCATTACGTGTTTAACGTGTGTACTCTGTGTTAGTGGGTACCATGTGGTATTTCGTTGACGCAAGAAAAATAATTTTTAAATTAAGATCTCACTATAGTTTTTGGATGAAAGAAGCAAATTGGATTATATCGTGTAGTACATACTAACTGTTTTTTTTGTTTTTTTGGTTTTTTTTTTTTTAATCAAGTATTAATTTCATGAAATTTTTGTTAATTATATTTTAAAATACTAACGATATAATAATAATGATACTAACAGATACTGTGAGCAACTCCGCAGATACTTTGGCCGTCACCTCCTTATCGAGTCCGTCTCATATCTGAGTGAAAAAGTAAACATTTACAATAAACCGATATCTTTTTTTTTTGCTCTTTTCTTTATATTGTTGTCATCAGATGCACGTAGAGATACCAGTGAGTTTTGATCAAGGCACAATTATTTATAGATTTTTTAAAGATATTGAAAGAAAATTTTTTTTCATGAACAAAGTGTACTTTTTTAAATTTTATTTTCATTACTATTTGCCATATAACATTTAAAAAAAAAATTTTTCCGACAGATGTGCGCAACACATTTAGTATATTAAATCTTATTGTAAAATGTTAGAAATCAAATATTTGCATACTTTATTAAATACTTTCACTATTTTTTTTAAATAATTTATTTCTTCTTTAAAATTGTAATGCATTGTTGTAACTGGAAACAGTTTTGTTATATTGTAAAAAAAAAAAAAAAAAAGTACTCATGCCCAAGTCTGGTGATAGTGGTTTTTTAATTTCAATAAAGTCTATACTTTACACACGACCCGGCCTTTCATTTTCGGTAATCACTTTGAATAATTACTATTTAGTGCGTACAAAATCATCGAACTAAATTAAGATATTTCCTCAGGTTGATAAAATTAATTGAAATAATTGGTAAAACCACTTCTTAAAAAATTGATACGACTGACAATAATCGGTGTATTAAGTTAGATGAAAATTATGTGGAGCGAGGGGAAAAATTATTTTTTTTAAATGATAAAAAATTAGGGAAACGACAGGGCTTGACTTTTCGACTATCACATTATAAGAATCCGATCGGTTTGAAAAATTTCCTTGATGCGACGTTCAGAGTATCTTTCACGCGCTATTTTAATGGCATCTCGCCTAATTACGTGTGCAATAGCTATAATAGTTCATTTCGTCCTCGATTTTAGTTTTCTTTTACTATGTTTTTTAGATTTATTGTGGATGTATTTGGATTGCGTAAAATTTTAACAAGTAAAAATTACTCTATAAAATTTTTCATAAATACGAGCGTATTTCTACATAACTTTTTTTTAAAATATTGTTATGAAACATTTTTTTCAATGTATTTGCCACTTAATTTGAGAAAAAAAATTTTTTCTCATACATGATTATTTTATACATACAGAAGACTCGTGAGAGTATCAGTTTTAATCACAGCGATTCCCTCATCTCGAAAAGGAAAATAACATAGTGCCACGAAAAAAAAAAAAAAAAAGTAACCACCTGACAAGTGGTTATTAATACGTGAAAAAATTACCCCAACTCGTTGGAAAAAATAATTTCGCAAAACAACAAAAATCTGAGGTTCAGGAGGCCTCCCTATTCACGACGTTATTTACAAAACATATGACCATGTGCGCCGGTACGGCTCTCCCGATCATCGCGTGCTCGTTTGTATAAATGCAGCACGTGGCACGCGAATCTCTCTTTTCCTCTCATTTGCCGAGGTGACGATATAAATATAATCGCATAAGTAGCGCTTGCCTGGGCCTTTGGAGAGCTTTCGCCTCCACGCAAGGCCTCGAGGATATACTTTTCTCACCCTGGTTTCGAGAGATGTTGAAAAATGGGAGCTCTTTCGTGATAATAACCGATCGCTGCTGATCTTTGCACGATCAAAAATTTTTCATTTCAATACCATATTATTTTGTGTAATTTTTTTTTTTTTTTTTTTTTTTTTCATTCTTGACAGAGAAAAAAATCGGTATGGATCGGCTGCGTGCTTTCTCTCGGAAATACTCATTTTTCATTGCAGATATTTTTACTGCTGCTTTCGCTAACAATAATAATCATACTAATTATTTTTTTATTGAAATACTATTAGCTTGACCCGTATCATAATTAAATTTATGTTTGCAGAAAAAAAATGAAAAAAATAAAATGCAAGATTTAATTGTGCGTGTTCGGTAAAATGTTATTTTTTGTGGAAAAAAAAAAAAAAAAAAAACTGAAGCAAATTAAGTAATCGATACACATCAATAGAATGTAAATGTTTGACTAGAGCGTGCATATTTTAAATTTTGTACGATATTGATGTAGCCGTGCACTTGAAATTCCTGCCACGCCAATCGATAACTGCGATGACGCTATTGGGATTCCAAAAGGTCACGTGACTCTCGCGGTATATATAGTCACTTGGGGGAAAAATAACACAGGCCTTGTAGGTGCAAATATATTTTTATTTTTTTTACACGTTCAACGATTGTAATACGATAAAAGCCGTTGAATAACGTATTTTTGAGAAGATGACAATACCTTAGCTATTTTTCCCTAACTCAATTAGTCTTCTGCACCTGTACAAAAGACATGTTTATACACCTATATATATATAAGCAGCGGCGGGAGGGATTTGTACAGGTTAAATGTGCGTTTTCGTACTTTCAAAGGAAAGTTTTAAGCTGCAAAAGACTAATTGAGTTAGGAAAAAATAGCTAAGGTATTGTCATCTCCTCAAAAATATGTTATTCATCATTCAAAAATATGAGTCACGTGACCTTTTGGAATCCCAATAGCGATTCTAGTATATGTGCAGCAAAGCTACACGTATGTGTGCAAAATACAAGCGATAGGTTTAAATTGAATAAAGAGCTAAAATATGCATAAATAAGTATATTAGATTGTGAAATAGATAAAAAAAAGGTGACAAAAACGGGGCTCGAAAAAAAAAAAAAATATATATTTCGAAGCACCACAAGGGCTCACTGTCATTCATTCGTTCTAGAAGTTATGCGTATACTGCCCTTTTACATAACAAATAATGGATTGTACGAACTAATGCAAAAATCGACAATTGCAGCTTTATATGATATACCTATTGTGAAGAATAAAGGAGAAGAGCCCACGCAGTCTTGATGCAAGTGGCGATGGCGAGTCGTCTAGGCGAAAAATAAAAATACGTATACTATAGTACAGCAGAAATTTTAAACCTCATCGTCCCGTGCATTATACTTATATGGATTTGCATCGACCACAAAGGTGCATTGGATGCAAAATTCCCTTCGGTGTCGTGCGAATACACCTTGATATCAAACGCCCAATGTAAGCGTAGGTTCTGGAGTTTTTCATCACTCGAACCGCCAATTAGAGACACGCTTTACTAGTATAGTACTATAGTCTCACGACGAGCGCGAAAAATCGTGTTGTTCAAGCATTTATACTTTTTCACAGAATAATACCCAATAAATTAATAATAACGCAGGTTATTGCAATTAGACATTGCTTTAATTGACATTGTTGACGTGGACATACTTACGATACACAAAAAAAAAGTTGTAAAAAGTCTCCTTGTGATCTCCTACCGTAATAGATATTGATGGTCACGTGCCTTTTTTTATTCGTTACGTGATTGATTGAAACAGGTCAAGTGTATTATTTGGTGGGATTTTTCATGGATAAAATACATTAAATTGCAGGAAAAATGTGGAATTCGTTAAGCTTACACATATAATTAAAACTAATGTTACTTGATTTGTTTCTACTCTGAAAAAATATGACCATCAAAAACTTCATTGATTAATATTTAATCACTTACATGACGATATGGTGATTGCGTCTCCAACCGCGTGGCTCCGGTGCCGTTCCCGCATGTGGCGAAAAAAGTAGTTGGTTAGTATATATAGCCGAATTAGCTTTTCATTATTCAGAGTTGTGTGCACACTGGCTCTGACCTACCCATGTGTAAGGCTTGGCTTGAGCTGCTACTAATGTCGAAAAAAAAAAACGTAGTGGCTCGCTGAGATAAGTGGTAATTGGGAGTCAGACCCCTGGCGTGTTCATACTTTTTTTTTTTTTTTTTTTTTTTATAACTTTTTTAAAAGCCACGATACTGCCTTATTATTGCATTTCTGCAAATTTTTAAATTTCACGAATATAATTAAGTCATTGAATTTATTATTAAATGTTTAATATATTTGTGAAAAAGTAAAGTATATATTATGTATTCTTCAAAAATTTTTCAAATATTTTCAACGTATTCATAAAATTTCTAATAAAATTTTCTGTTATTTTTTCCATGACTCCCCACGTCCCCTCACTATCCTTAAAGACCCTTCGGTACCTGCCACTCCATATATTCGGGATTTCTGCATTAGCTTCAGCGCGGGAATTTTTTTCTTTTCTTCTCATACTAGTTACGTTAGACGCGCCTCAGGCGATGTAAATCATATTATGATTACTTTACATTTTTTTATATTCCATGATCCATAAATACAAAGTATTGTCTACTTTTTTCTTTTGAAAAAACGAACAAGTTACATATCATCATTTTAGATCGTCGACACAGTGTGAACATACTTCATTTAACATGTCATTACAATTTTTTCAAAACAAATATGTATGCATATAGAAACTACTCAAATCCCACTAGTTTGAGAAGGTGGGTTATCACGTGTAATAAAATCAGTTCTAATTTAGTATAGGGTTCATATCATGTACTTCACAGTTGAAACCATAAAAATTTTGCTATTATTCATTTTAAATTTATCTGTAATATTATGTAAACTCAAATTTAAAAAAACTTTCGTTGTGTGAACATGTAAAATTATAAAAATTTAAGCATCCAGAAGTTCAAAACCAAATTTTTGATGTTATATACTTACTATTATACTATGAATAATAATAGCTAATATATACTAGTATTGTAGGTGACCGGTAACTGCTAACGTAACGCTGATAACGCCTTAGTGTACCTATATATACATATTTACTAATTTGGGTAGATGGTAAGTTTACACATGTTTTGCTTTACCATATATAGGTATACTACAGCATTATATTAGCAGTTACCGGTCACCTACAATACTATTATTAATTAGTTATCGACAACGGATAGACAACACTGCTATTGTGATTCCGTCTCCAACCGCGTGGCTCCGGTGCCGTTCTCGCAAGTGGCGAAAAAAGTAGTTGGTTAGTATATATAGCCGAATTAGCAGTTCAGTAGTCAGAGTTGTGTGCACACTGGCTCTGACCTACCCATGTGTTAAGCTTGGCTTGAGCTGCTACTAAAGTCGAAAAAAAAAACGTAGTGGCTCGCTGAGATAAGTGGTAATTGGGAGTCAGACCCCTGGCGTGTTCATACTTTTTTTTTTTTTTTTTTTTATAACTTTCTTAAAAGTCACGATACTGCCTTATTATTGCATTCGGCGAATTTTTAAATTTCACGAATATAATTAAGTCATTGAATTTATTATTAAATGTTTAATATATTTGTGAAAAAGTAAAAATTTTTCCAAATATTTTCAACGTATTCATAAAATTTCTAATTAAATATTCTGTTATTTTTTCCATGACTCCCCACGTCCCCTCACTATCCTTAAAGACCCTTCGCTACCCCCCACTCCATATTCGGGGTCTCTGCAGCAGCTCCAACATCCCCCGTATTATCTGATCATTTACGATACAATTTTTTTTTTAATAATTTGTTATAACAATTAGTTTAAATGGCTATACATATACTCATTATATTTTTTTTTTCTTGAAAACCCCTTTTGAGTCCAACTTATTCTTTTTTTGTATGTATACTAAAAAAATAGCTATTGAACATACAATGGTAATTAATTAATACATCGATGATATTGATTAGATAAGATTTTTAATAGAAAATCTTGAAATTTCATATTTTTAAATCATTGTTTTTCATACGTACACAATGTAAAAACATTAATAATACTATTTTACTTTGATAAAAACTATAAATTTTATGAAAAAAAAAAGTTTGGATTATTATGTAGCATTAAACTCTTGATTTAATTATATCATTTCATCATAAAATATCAACACATTTTGTAATATACTAATAAATATTAAATAATGTTATGATTTAATGGATGTGGTTACTACCAGTTTTTTTTTCTTCTTAAAACGCGCAACTTTTCCCACAAAGTGAGTATTCACATCAGTTTGCATAAACAACTCCTTTTCTAATTTTACATCTTGATAAAAGTACGAGTGATTGCACAGTAACTTTACTTTAATAAATAAATTAGGCTCTTAACTCAACTATCGCATTATCGCATATCGCGCTTATATTAGTATTGCGCGCAAACCGCAAATGTTTTTGACGCGCACACACACGCATATGTTTTGATGTAGGTGAGAGAGGGGGGTTATGTTTACGTTCTTGTTTTTTTGAGTTTGGAGTATAGAGTATAGTCATCAAACAATATTAAACATATAATGTGGTTGCATTTGTTCCTTTTCAATTTTCTTTTGCAAAAGAATTTACCATGGCTGGATTGAATTTAATACAAGAGTATTCGTCAGATACCGACGATGAGGCTAAAAATTCCAATGAAGAAAACCAAACGGGTTTTAATGTGGCAAAACTGTAAGTATACTTTTTAACAGATGTATTATTACTTTGTTAATGCATTTATAATATTTTTGGTTATTACTTATAAAACTTGAGTTGTGTTTGAGTGTACAAGATGATGTGCTTAATAATTGTTTCGTGGTTTTAGCTCGAGATTACCCTTGCCAGAATCTATTTTGTCTCTAAAAGGAGTTGTACATCATACAGATGTTGTAGATGATCCTTTGAAACATCAAGGAAGAATCAGGTCTTTCAAACATGAAAGAGGAAATTGGGCAAGCCTTGTGTACCTCGATTGTGAGTTTGTATTTTATTATTACTTTCTAATCCTAGAAAATGAACAATTGTAGTCTTATCAATTTATATTTTTTAGATGATCCAAGCGAAGAAATTTTACAGTGGATGAAAAATACTGTTGGCGAAATTCTCAAAACAGGTAATCTTTTTGAAGAATTCCATGTGAGTCTAACACGTACTTTGATACTAAAATTTCATTGGATTGATTCTTTCGTTGAGGCTGTGAAAAACATTGCCAGAAACTACCCTGGCTTTGTTATGGAACTAAACGGTATCAAGGTGTATTGTAATGATGACAAAACTCGGACTTTTCTGGGCATTACTGTTCAAAGTACAAATAATTCCTTGAGAAGTTTGACTGGTACTCTAAACAAGCTTTTGGATGAATATCAGTTACCTCCGTTTTACGAGGTATGTATAAAAATTAATTTGAATAATTTTCATTTAGACGTGTATCATTTAAATTTAATTTTTGTCATAATTAATCACTCCTTTACACTTACAAAATTATATTCTGATCAAGATAACATTCAAGTGCAGAATTGATTTGCTGAAAAAACGATTTTCCTAGTAGAAATTAATGCATTCTTGATTATTTTCTTTTCCTACTCAAAAAAAGGAAAATTTTTCAAACATAAAAACTCAATTTAAATTTTTGCAATTTAGGATGCATTGTTTCACGTGAGCATTTGGTGGTGCGTTGGTGATCATAAACAAGTTTTGGAAACTCTGCTACCCAAGTTAACGTCAAACTTTCACGAATTTTTAACAAACCATCCAGAACATCATTATGTGCAAGTCGATTCGTTGAAGTGCAAAATCGGCAACAAACTCTATAAATTTAATTTAAGGTAATTAAGTTTTTAAAACTTCTGTATAAATATTTAATAAAATATATTTTTTTATACAAAATACTTACATTATAAATTTTATAATGCGTCAACACAATGTTTTCAACACATTTTTACAGTGAATTCAAGTTTTAACATTCATTTTTGTTCAACTTTTTAGTAATACTGACTAAACTATGTACATAAGCAAGTAAAAAATCAAATTTTAAGGCGATTTGAATATCACAAATGAATCGGGCAGTCTCTTTGTCTTACTTTTGCCTTGCCACAAAACTTCCCATGAGTCCACGATCAAAGAGTTCATATGTACAAGTAAAGTGCAGACTTGGGGTGTGGCGATTCGTAAGTTAGTTGGAGGCGGATCCTCAATGAGTTTACATCCGCTTAAATCTATGTAATTTAACGTCGGTTTTCGTATTAAAATTGCAGACAAGGACGTTTGTGTGACATTGGGATTGTTATTTAAAATGAGCTTTGTAAGATTCGGCGTTTTCGAAAGGATTTTCTCGACGTCAAAGTCCGTCGCTTGACACGAGCTTAAATCCAGATACTCTAGTGTGCTGTATGAGTAACCCTGTAATTGTGATGTAGCAATATTATATTATATGGTAACATCGCGTTCAATCGAATGTTTTTTATAACCAACAAACCTCAGATTCGTTGAAGAACAGCTTGTCGATGACGTTGCTGCGATTAGAGAGCGTATTGGATAGATTCAAGCTGAGCAACTGCCGCTGCAAAAGGTTCGCTGCACCGTCGCCGCCGATCGCATTCCACGATATATCTAGGTTTATCAAAGACCTGCATGTGAATTTAAACCTGTGGAAATTAAAAAAAAAAAATTAGTTTATTTTCTTAGTACTAGCAAACTACTGTTTGTGCTGTTTCGAAAAACATTTCACCTGAAGTCGTCAAGTTCGCAAGCCCTCAAATTGAGCGTTTGCAATCTCTCTAACGGCTCGATCAATTTTAAGAGCTTTTCTTGGCTTTTACTTCCTAGAGGATTGTATGATAGATCCAAAACTCGCAATGCAGCAGGAAGTTTTTCAACCTGCTCCAAGCACTCTTGATCGATGTCACAGCCTTGGAGGTGTAGCTCACACAGTCCACTTAATTTTGAGATGGTTAGATTTAACAAATCGCCCCGTGCAAAAAAAGTTGCACCTGATAGATTGATACTCTGAAGGTTTAGCTGATAGTGGAGACACTTGATCAGCGGCTCAAGTTCCTCCTCTACAAAAACGTTGGACGTGTTCAGACGGAAAGTCGAAGTATTCTCGCAACTGCGCAAAGATTTCAACATCAAATCAGTAACATCTGTAAGAGTAGTAATAATATAGTTTTAGAGACCCTCAATAATATTTAATATGTATTCTTTCAACCTGATAAGTGACTTACCTACGCCAAGGGTCTCGCAAACCTTTTTATATCTATCCGCAATTGGCGGCAGCTCATTTTGCGTAATTTCACCAAATAGCTTCAATTTATTTTTATCCTTGGGTACTCCTTCAAGCGTAACTTCGGCCGAAAGTGCGACCCCTTCAATCGTCTTGAACCTTATCTTAGGTCTGCATCCGGTTTTAGCTTCAAATTTGTGCCTTATCAGCTCCTCTATATCGTTCATTGTTTTTCTAAAAACGATGACACCCTTTTTAGCTTTCAAAAAATAACCACGAAATAAAAAAAAAAAAAAAAAAAAAGAACCATTGAACTTACCTTAAATCTCGATAGTGAAGTTTAAGCTCAAAAAGTTCACCATCGAGAGTGATCTCAAGATCGAAAGTTTCGCTCATCGACGATTCCCAAGACCGCCTCTCGTACTCCGATCTCGAAAGACTAGATGTGTAAACGGCAGGTTCGGGACTAACTGATTTTACTGTAATGGGTGAAGGAGATTTTGAAACAACGTTACTCTTCGTGAAGCCTTGCTTGAAAAGACTTAGCTGGCGGGCTTTCTTAGTTTTTGGCCATATGGCTGTGTCGAACGGGTCGTCCACCATTGCGTCGCTCCCATTGCTGCTTTCGTCGGTGATCATTAAACAGCTTTCGTCAGACTAAAAACCAATGTAATTGATAAAATCATCATACCAGCCACGTTCTCTTTTATGTTAAAAAAAAAAAATGTAACTCACGAGTTTTGATCTCTTACTGCTCTTGTCAACCTCGATTTCGACATCAATATCTGTCACAGATTTCCTTTTAATATTATTTGTGGAACTGTTTGTGACGCCTTGAGGAACACCATTGAAGTAGGGCCTTTCGCGTCCTTGATGCGAGATGCCAATGTCATCTTCGAGCCACTCATTGACCAACAGCTCATCACTGTCAATGAGTGGTGCTGTTATTTTCGGCAATTGGTGGATTGGTTTTAGAGGCGCAGCTAGTCGGTTTGACGGCTGCAAATTTGCTATCGTCTGCTTGTATACTTCTCCCATGGATATTTTTTTTGGTTGCTCCCATGTATCTATTGTTGACGGCGCTGGTCGTGAAAAAAGAAAAATTATAGTAAACAACATTTAAACAAGAAAAAAAAAAACAAAAAAAATTCTCACCAATGATTTCATCACTGTCATCAGCATCCTCATCGATAAGGGCACTCCTGCTGCGATTACTGCTGATTTTTGCCTTCTTGTTTTTACTAGTCACAGTCGTTATCTTCATAAGCTTCTTCCGTACATCCTTGTACTCTTTTAGATCTCTCGACGTTAAATTGTCTATACGCTCTTTCCACTGCTCCAAACAATCTAGTGCCGTTTCACCCAGTTTGGTCAGCAAATTTGGATCCGCCCCATTTTCCAGCAGTAATCGAATTACCGAAAAATGCCCGTTAGCCGCTGCGTCGTGCAAAGGTGTGACACCGTCACATTGATTGTTTATGTCAGCTTTGTGGCGGATGAGGAGATCCACGATTTCCGTGAAGCCGTGATTCGAGGCTTCATGGAGAGGCGTCCAGCCAAAATTGTCCTTTACTAACGTTGGGTGCTTTTCCTCCAGTAAGTATTCCACCTTGGATACGTCACCTGAAAATTAAACCTTCCTTTGAAAAACTCGAAATTTTCACAACATTTTGATTCAATCTCTTTTCCGCAGCTTCTATACCTTTTATGCAGGCAAGGTGTAACGGAGTCTCGCCCTTTTCGTTTGGCTTGAAGATTCTGGGTCTCTTGAATCTATGTCTGCTCACATTCTTTAACTGATGCCCCATAACTTTTTCCTCCTCTTCTTTCTGTTCCTGCTCGGCATCCGAATCCGAAAGCTCATCCAGATCGATGTCTGCACCGACATCCGGCGAATCCTCTTCCTGAATCTCTTGAGACTCAATGTAAGGCAGAGCGTCTAGTTCCTTTGTCAATTGGGCGACCTCCGTTTGATTGTTAATCCGACGCTGGTACTCCAATAGCTCTGTAAGTACCATCTTCTGGAGACTGAGGTCATTGCTCTCTTTTGCACAAGCAAGCGCTTTGTCATACATTTCGCGAATTTCCTCGAGATCTCCACCAGCGTCTTCCAAGATGCCAGCAAGGCCTAGCGCCGAAGTGCAGGTGTCCCTGAAGTCGGTGCACAAGGCCAGCTCCCGACGCGCGTAAGGTATGGCATCCTTGAACTTGCCGGCGTCTTTGAACGTCATGACCAAACTGGTTAATGCAGCGCCGACCCGGGAACTTTGGTTTTTCTCGGCAAACGAGAGCATTTTACCATAGTACTCTATGGCTTTGTCGAAAGAGCGCACGGCTGTCGCCGCATCGCCCATCGTTTCATAAATTTTTTCTTTAACTGTATCGTCTGTTTCTATCGACAACTCGAGATCATTTCGTGCCAACACGACGGCTGTAACGAATTTTCATAACATTTATAAAGAATTAATCAGGTATAAATTGAAACTGGGTTGAAAAATAGTCTAGTATACCTTTTCTTAATTGCTTGGAAACTTGTTGTCTGTCAGGTTCCAACAGTTTCTCATTTTTGTACAGTTTGAGTAACAATTTCTTAGCTTCCGACCATTTTCCCATCCTCAATAACAATTCTGCCTTCAAAAGATGTGCAGTGTTCTTCAAGTTGGCATCTTCAACGTTGGCTGCCTCATCTAATTTTTTTAGGGCAAGCTTTAGATCTTTCAAGTGCTCATAACGCTCGTACAGGCCAGCTAGAGCAATTTTCGTTCTATGATTGTCCTCGGACAATTTGTATTTTTCACACAAAGACTCGGCGACGTTTAACATTTCTAAAGCCTTCTCTATTTTTTTTTTATGCTCATTGACAAGTCCACGATTCAGCAGCAGTCTCGCCCTCATAGTCATGAGTTCAATTTCACTTATTTGTCCCTCTAACCTGAGAAAACATTTTAATAATACTTTTTTTTTTTTTTTTTTTTTGTACTTAGAGTAACATTTGTAACTTATTTTCTTTGTAAGCATACTCACTTTTCGCACAGTTGGATGCTTTTTGAAAATGCTCTGTTTGCCTCTTTCACGTTTTTCATCTTTTCATCCTTCTCGGAATCTTTAACTAAATTATCTGCTATACACAAATACGTTCTACCTAATGTAGCATAGGCTCTTTGTTCTTCTATTAGGTTTTTCAGCTCCAGAGCTAAATCTGCAATGGAAGACATTCAAAAAGTTAGGATTTACTTTCAAGTTAAATCTTACTCCTTTCAACGTTACCTAAATACAAGTTCTGATGATAAAGAGCAACCTCGTATTTTTCTTTACTAAAATAGACTTCTCCAATTAATCGATGAGCTATGGCACAGTTGAGCTTGTCTCCCATGTGCTCGCAGGCTTCGAGCTGACTTTGATAAGCTTCCAGAGCATCATCAAAATTGTTCCTGTAGAAATAAATGTCACCCAGTTTTTTCTGAACGACGGAGAGTACTTTGGCGTTTTCATTTTTGTTTTTGAGAGCTTTATCTCGTTTGTAGATGAGAGCTGAAAAACATGCACACAGTAAAGTGAGGATGGATGGATGATTTTAATTTAAATTTTCAATTTGAGCACGACAAGCAACAATTACCCCTTTCTTCTCCCATTTCTTGTTTGACTAAGACACGAGAACCGTATTTATAATATACTCTCGTTAACGATAAATAATTTAATTACATGTATAAGCGGGCGACTGACTACTGATGGGGGGGCTGTCTGTTTATAAACTGTCGGTACTTTGTGCTGCATAAATATATTGTGTATCCTTCTTGCGCAGCTTTGAGGTGTGTTTACACGGAGTTCGGCAAACAAGAATTTATACCTCGAACAGGCTCACAGAAGATATGCATGTAAATACATTAGTTTTATTTCAATATGTAATTTTAATAAAATTATCCAATTCATTGTTAAAAAAAAGTCAGATTAATAATTATGGTGTGTCTGTGTGTGTTTTGCAGACGGCCCGTATTCCCGTATAGTGTAGCGTGTAAACGCTCCTTGACGTCATCTGATCAGCCAACGCAAGATGGCGATCACCGCGTACTTAATAATTTTCAAATTCAAATTCATTGGGATCGTGGAAACTCGTAATTTTTTCTATAGACTCATCGTATATTTTTACTCCATATCAATGCGAACCGTAGTTGAAATAAAACCTTGGTGAATCAGATGAAATGGACATGGCTCTATTTTTCTGTAAAAAAATATGATCAGAATGGAAATAAACTCTATAAGTTGTACGCTTTGATTTGTGGACTCGTATAAATTTTTCTTATCGAGGTATAACTTATAATAATTTTTGGTAATAGCGAAGTGTATGCTCTTCTATCATGAGCTTCAATCTTCATTACTCGTGAAAAAAGGTAAATTGTGATACAGTTCAATTTTATGGAATAAATGTATACTCCACTGTAACACAAAAATATAAAAACTTTTCATTTCGTGCTTGTCATATTTCGTCAAACAGTTTCGACATAGAGCGCATATATACATTATGACATCAAGCTCCAAGCAAATTCATCCAGAAGCTGAATGAGCACTGCTTTTGCAACAAGAACTCGTTGTTTTTGCAACAGTCAGTGGATAAAAAATCAAGGGCAAACATTTTTCCATCGAAACCATATTTTG
Organism: Copidosoma floridanum; assembly: GCF_036245765.1. Classification (NCBI taxonomy): domain Eukaryota; kingdom Metazoa; phylum Arthropoda; class Insecta; order Hymenoptera; family Encyrtidae; genus Copidosoma; species Copidosoma floridanum. The sequence continues at coordinate 5,837,057 of NW_028321902.1, read as the reverse complement.
GTACACAAGTCAACTGCAACGTGTGCAAATAATTTCGACCAAATCAGTAAATATTGGAACATCAATTTTAAGATTAAAAAGTTATTCCTGCGAGCTGAGAGCTAATATAAAAAAAAAAGTTTGATCTCACATGTAGAGAAAAATAGCTACTGATTTTTGAAAAACCAACAGAGAAAAGTACCTTTTTGTAGTTTAAGTGCTGTACAAAAAGATTGACCTAAAAAATCGTCCTAAAATCGGTCAAAAAGGATAATAATTAAATTTGGAATGTGGAAATACAGTTAAAGTTTTCGAACTTTTTGGCCCGGTTGGACCAATTTATTTTTTTTATGAAAAACCCCGTCATTGGCTCAATTGAAAAAAGTTTCAAATCTATCGATCGATAAACATTAGTGATGAGATAATCTGCAAACTGTTAAAAAAGTGCCAAAATTCCCTATGAGTTGGTAATTAAAAAAAAAATTTTAGTCATGCATATAATAAGTTTTCGATCGAGTCAGCAAAATTAGAAGGTACGTATTTAGGAATTTTTCCTTTCCAATGAATTCGCAAGAACGAGAGATAAGAGGCGCCTCATAGGTAAGTTTATATTTATTTACATTTACTATCAATAGTATATAAATACTGAAAATCAAACTGTATGTGAACAATACACGTATTGTTCGTTACATCCGCACTTGAAATGTAAATGTAGGTGGTCAAAATCGTGCGATGATTGTAGTTACGTTCTGACTCTGGTCAACGACGAAAGGATCAAATAACATATTATTAACATTGATATACAATATGTCTTCGACATCCTCCGAGAACTCGTCTCCGTACACCCCAAACGTGATTTTTGACGCTTATTTAGAATCCGATGACGACGTCTTCTTCGACTGCAGGTCGCACACGCCGTCGCCGATAATAAGGTACATACTATAAAGGCTTTCGTCAGTTGTTCTTTCTCATAAAATTACAATACATCATATACTTTTTTCCTTCTTTCCTGCACAGTAATCCTTGTGATCCATCAGAAGCCAACAGCCTCCACGTGCCAGCGACTCCAAGGCGCAGGTGCTTTAATTTGCACGATTTAGACGGCCCATTGCTCAATCCCCATAAGCTTGCGAAAATCTTTGACAATCCGCCCGCGTCAACGTGCAAGAACGAGTCTCAGGACTCGTTGGCATTGGTAAATGAGAGCACCGATGCTAACGAATCAAAGGTACAGATTGGGGGCAACGTTAGGAGGAGTAAGCTGCCGCGTCCTCTGCGAAGTCTCGCCGCAAAGTCGGCCACTAAGATCCCCGGGAGACCCGACCAAGGTGGTAACGCGATCACCAGTAAGCTCCCACAGCAGCCGGTCGTCCAGAAAAACGAATCGAGCTCCGTGGGCAGATGCAGCGGTGTCCACCAGTCCAAGTACTGGATCCTGAAGAACCTCAAACAAACGGGCAAACCGTTACCACCGAGAAGACCCCTGCAGCCGATCGATGCCAACAACTGCAAACGACCAGCGCAGCACCCGGTCATCCGGAAAAGTAAACAGAGTCTGGCTGGAATTTCGAGTAGCATAAGCAGCTTCAGTGTAAGCCACGGCAGCAGTTGTAGGGTCGAGATGGCGTGTACCATCCAGTCGCAGGAGTCATCCAAGGTTGCAGCGAAGATGCCGGTGAGCCACCGCCCGATGCCCCAAAGGTCCAAGACGGTGGTTGGCCTGTCCGTGACGGGGACGCACTACGTGGCCAAAAAGAAGAAATATCGTGTACGTGAGCCCAAAGTGTCGAGCGACAATCTCCAGGTCAGCAGGTCAAAGTCGTCTATTATGAACAGGAAGAGCTTGAAGGGCTACGCTGGGACACCGATCAAGCCGGTCAGCGAGCTGTGCAGGATCTTTTCGCCCCACCGTCAAGCTGTAAAATATAGGGCTTGAATTTACTGCGAACGGCAAATTTTACTTTTTAATCCCTCATGTTTAAGTCCAGAATGACCAAAAAATTCGGTGGATTATTAAGGTCTAGATCGAGATGTGTAATCTATTGGGGGCAGCAGGGGGGCATACGATTTTCACTCTGGTTAATTTAAGTTTTGTATCATAGTGTAATGATGTTTTCAAATTATTTATACTAGAACACTTTTTGAAAATGACGTTGTCAAAACAAAATTTTTTTTTAAATTTGAAACTATCACGTTATTTGATAAACCTTTGAAACTATAAGATAATAGGACTTGCTAAGTATTTTTAAAAAAGTCAAGAAATCTCATGTACATACATGTAATTCAATATTTGACGCTAAATTGTGACGTCCTTAATTTATTTGCTTAACAATTGATTTTTTTCGATATTAATAAAAATAGTAAAAAAATAATTTTTTGTCTTTCAATTCATATACCTGTAATACTGAATTAAATCAAGTAAAAGCCACGTGCTACAAAATTAATTTTTTTTTTCAATCAACGCTGTTTATAAATAATATAGTCCACGCGAAATGCTTTGGGATGTTGACGTATGTTAATTACAACTTCTTTACATTTTTAATAAACCCTGTAAAAATAAAAAGTCAACTTATCGTTATTAAAACAAATAAACCGTTACTCAAATATCAGTTTTTTGTCACTTGTGAACGTTTTTATTGAGTATAAAGTGCAAATGATACCCGATACAAATGTACACAGTACTCAAGTTGAAGCTTAGCAACGGATTAGAAAAATTCGATTGCATAAATATGTACAACGGCACGAGAGTAAAGTATTTTTTTGTTAAATTATTTACATGATTAAAATTAACGTGGAGTACAAAAGTTACGAATTAATAACAAAACAACCTCTGAATCCACTAGACTAAACAAAAATTAAAATAAACTTAGATAGCCTTGAAAAAGTCGTCTGTCTTGGTGGTGTAAATGTGGCCTTCACCGGACAGGAACTCGATAATCTCATCAACTCTAGAAACTAGATGTGGTGGCACGCGTTGTTTAATGGCGTCTCTTTCTGCTCCATACTCTGGATCACTGTTTTGTATTATTTGGAGAATGAGCTGCTGGTTCTCAGTAAGACCTGATCCCATGCCACCTCCACCACCACCACCCATAGAAGTATTGCCAGCTGTACCATTGGCACTGGTATTTCTAATGGAGTTGTTGGCATAGGATGAATCGTTGGTGGCCACTTTGTTCACCATCTTCTCTCCCTGTAGACACATCAAAGTAACTTCCATGATGTGGGTCAGCAGCTCATTCAGGTGCTCCATCGGCTGAACGTTGACAATAAGGACGTAAGGCTCGTCGTTCTGATCTCTGATCAGACCGTAAACGCGGGCGTAGTTGTTAACACTGACTGGCGATTCGTACGTTGCATTGTCACCCTCTAACCACTTAATACCCTTGATGACACCTGCAGAAAGACATAATTACAGAACAAGGCACACATTAAGAAACGAGATCAGACAAATAGCGATGAGAAAAACCAACCAGTCTCGTCCTGGAATTCAAATGTGACCTTTGTGCTGGTAGATTCGAGCTTACGGACGAAGGCAACCAAGGTAACTATGCGCGCCGGCACACCCCAAACGGTGAGCTTCTCTCCATGCCTTTGGATATGAGATATCATGACGGGCATGCAATTTTGAGCTCGCTTGGAACCTCCTTTATCTTCGGTTCCAGCTCCAGCCCCATCCCCCATTGTGGTGTCCATGAAGCCACCCGAACTCTGCATCGAGCTGCTGTCAAAGTTACCCCACGACATGACGGCTGTTGCTACTGTTTATTCCTCGTGACAGGGTAGTAAAAAACTGCAGTTACTGAAATTGTACGTTCACCACTATAATTGTTAATTAATATAGATGGGTGATTTGAATCAACAAACGTTTACTGGGTCTTACCAAGTTGATTCTGGTTGATGATGGCTAGATGCTGTCGTTGAGTAACTAAGTGGCTCGTGTGTTTTGGATTTTGCAACACACAGCGCGATATTTGCAGAAATGAAAGAAAATTCACGTAAACCTTTTTCTCGATCCGGCGAGTTAGAAGGTATACACAACCTCATGTGCATGGGTTGCGCGCCAAAATATGTAAGCCGATTTTGATTTGACAGAGAAAGAACGGTACCTATATACGATGATACATCTATATACACGGGTCGGAGGTCGGGCGCGCGAAAAACCCAAGCGACATCTACGTAGGATAATCGATTTGAAAATTTTGCTCTTTATTGATGCTTTACTGTAAAAACCGTAAGGAATACGTGTTCAAAGCTGTTGGTATTAATATTTTTATTATTTAAAGAAAAAAAATTCATTGAATTGTAAAATGAAAATTAAAAAACTCGACGGTTTTTTTGAAATTCAAAACTCGACCGACAAAGCATCGAACTTACCTTACCATAAGAGTTCAAAGGTACCAAAACAAGAGCAATATGAAAATGTAAAAAATCCTACTGTCTCCATAAAAAATTGTATTTTAAATTTTATTGGAAGAAACATGCACGAACATCAAAATCTTCAACAGTGCCGTAATAAACTTTTCACACGCACGAGTAGGAATTATTAAATACATAGGAATTACATGATAGTGCTGATAAAATAAATTATTCTCCATGTGCCATTTGGTGCCCAGGAAAGTGCGGACAGTCTCGCCGGACTTTTGCAAACTCACCGCATATATTCACACAAGTTCACCAACTCATGACTCATGAGGATGCTCAACGTGAAAACTACCCTGCTCATAAAATTTCATATTACTTATTCACTACTGTGTAGTAATTATCGAGGTAATTATCGTACTTACTTGAAATGATCGAGTCATGCACTTTTCTCTCCCACCACCATAGCGCACACTCACGGCGCATGTAGGTATACTTTTGGTTACACAGTTGGTAGCAGTGGCATTCGCTATATACCAAATGCCACAGTCCACAGTGTGCAACGAAAAGAGCAACAATACAGTCACTGATTGGAGTTTCGGAGTTTGGCTCAGCATTACCGAGAACAGAACATCAGGGATAGAGTATAGAGACTATAGAGTGTAGTAGTGGCACCAATTATAATACATATATAGACAGGCCCAGCCGAGCCGCAGTACGGGCACAGGCGCTGCTTCTGTCGGACGGCTGCAGCAGCGACCGTGTACAAAATCAGGCCCAGATCAGCCAGAACGAAGCAGCTCTCTCGGCCTCTTCTCCGTTCGTGCTATATACACACAAAACGCCTCTCACACGTAAACGCGTTTGTTGTACAGTGCCTGTCTCCTAATGTTCGCCTGCTGTGCCTCTATCTCTCTCAAGAATTTGATCAAGTATCGGATTAGTCGACGCTCGCGGATTTTCCGCGATTGAAATAAAAGTATATAGTGATAGTGTCGCGTGCGCGTGCTCCAAAGAGTTGATCTTTTTTTTTTTATTTATTTTTTTTTCATCAGTGATGCGTGTATAGCGCGCGAGATTGTACAAAAAGAAAGTGTGTGGGTATGTGGGGTGGTGTGGACGCCATCAGTCAGTCTTAATAAACCTGAGCCAAGAACAGCAGCAGCAGCAGCCAGTTTCTTTCTATATACGTTCTTTCTACATGGCGAGCAACAGTCGCTAACCTCGGCGGGCTACACGTCTGTCCGCTGAGATACACACACCCCGCACCGAGCACTCAAGTGTAATTATTTGTTTATTGCGGCTACATATACATCCAATCGCTGCTCTCATTTATAACAAACGTGCGTGCGAGCATGCTATTGTGTACACATGTATATCAAGTTGACGTGTGATTACTATGGTTAATTGTTTATTTGGTTGGTTTTTTTTTGTGCTGACCCACGAGTTCCACGACAGATAAAGAGGAAGAGATAAAACACAGCTCGCCAGTGCGTGTAATGTAATGTTGTAAAAAAGAATATATACATACGTGTATGTAGAGTATTACGTACCAACATCGGTTATCAGTGCAGCAGAGAAGTCGAGTGAGTGGTTTGTGGGTGTGTGTGTGTGTGCGAGCGTGATAATTACGCGCACATCGTGCAGTGCACATATTCATTATGAGTATACGTTAAAGTGTCATTGACAAGGCGACGTGGAAAACATGGGAGAACGACTCTTTGTGCCTTCTTAAATCTTTTTCTTTTTTTGTTCCTCAACGTGGCTACTGCAGCATCATCTCGTATACGAGCTCGAGAGAGAGCAAGTGCACGCATTGTACACCTATACACACCGCGCCTACTTACACTTTGTCCGTCCGAGTGTGTTTATTCGTCGTTTGTTCAGTTCTTTATTTATTTTATTTTATTTGTGAAGTTCACATTGATGCATGACTGTGTTTAACAAGACGAAAAAAGGACAAGAAACAGGAGGATACGTAAGACGCATGCGGGTTTTCCGCAAATAAACCGAGTCTCTTGGAGGAGCCTCTCTTTTGTATTGTTAATTAAACGCTTGGCGCGCGCTGCGTTGCTGCTGGATTCCCGGGAGAGGAGGAGGAAATCAGAGGACATGCGACGCGAAACGACGTGCCGCTGGCACCTGCTGCTGCTCTTGAGGGTGAGTATTTCGTACAATGAATATCGTGTTGAAACAACCATAGTTTTACCTTTTTTTTTTTTTTTCAATTTTAAATGATATAGTGCAATAAATTATCACCTTACGAGGGAAAGGACCGAAACTTTTTTTTTATCAACACACGTGGCTAGTGGATCCGCGAAAGCTCCGAAATCATCAGCTACATCCGATTAAGTTTGCTGCTGGGATGTATAAAATTATCACCCGGCACTTTGATTTTATGTACAGATACTCGTCTTTAGATATTATTATTTTGCTCTTAACGAGTTACTGAATTACTGTGCAAAGCCGCGCACCGGGATAGAACTATATTATTACAAGAATAATAGCACAACAATACTGTTATTGTACTGTACTCGCGTGTCTCGTTGTATTGTTAAAATATGTTCAAATGTATCGAATATACAAATTTTTACGGCGAAACGGTTTTCACCTTGTGTCGAATAATTAAAAAATAAACGAAAAAAAAAGAAGGTCAAAATCGTTAATGACGTCAAATTCCTCCATTCGCTATCTTAAACGTAGAAGAAAAAGAAAATTTGTTTGTTTCTCGAGTCCACAAAGCGATTACCATCCGAAATCTCAAACGTGTCTAGGCGATAAGAGATAAACACAAAACAAAAAGTTAAATTATGCGCAAAGCCATTTAGGGCTTATCGTTATGATAACGTTGCGCCCAATTAACGTGAAAAACGTGAGCACACAATCCCCCTCGGCGTCGAGGGGGGGGGGGGAGATAAGAAATAAGCGCGTTGGCTCCGAATTTACATCGAGACCGCACATACATGCATATACGTATCAACAATCGAGCAAAAAGTTTAGCCAAACGAATGCCGATCGTGTGTATATGCACAAGGAACGCATAGTTTATTGCCACCACCGCAAAGCACATCCTTGTCCAATATACATTCCCTTTCTGCATAAGCAGCTACTGCATTGTACTCGTGTATATATATATATATATATATACGCGAGATATAAACAAGACGCGAGAGGCAGCAGATGATAATGTACAGGCTTGGAAAGGGGACACTCTGGTGCTCTTTTTTACCAATATCCCCCCGCGGAATGCGACGCGAGTCCCCTACTCGTATACACACGCTCTCGTGCGTACTGCATCCGAAGGGGTCTCCCCTCAGCGCTCGGCCCGTGCTTTTTCCTTATTTATTAGTATGTCACGCGATGAATTATTCGAGCCTGCGGATCGATCCTCCTCGTCGTCGTCGTCGTCGTCTCCTGCGGACTTGATTTATAGCTCCCTTCCTCGGCCGAGTGTTTTTTTTTTTTTTTTTTTTTTTTCCTCTCTTCTCCCCCAAACGACCATGACGTCGACGACGCAGAGGTGGAAGAGGACACGAAATTAACTTTTATCCGGCCCATTGTTCTTCCAACGGGCGGCTCTTAATTGGTCGGCACGAATTATCGGCAAGGTATACATACACGGTGCTTTTGTCCGCCGTGCGCTCGCGTGTGATGTATTTTTCTAACGGCGACCCCTCCCTCCTTTTTTTACCCCTCACCCCTGGGGATGCTCCGTTTAATTAAATAACGACGGTGACTTTGATTCATCGAATTTCGCGAATATCAGCGCTTTCTGTCACTACAATATAACATAAGCAGACAATGGTAATGGGTTTTGTGTGCAGGTGTTTTTTCTAGAGTAAACAAATATTATGAGCTCTCGGGTGTAGGCGCTTACCCATATAATATACCCCACTGGTACCCGATACGCTTGTAAACAACACCATGTCGCTGCGATTAAAAAACAAATTCTGCTCATCAATTATTGTTACACAATTGTAATTAATAAATTGAAACTCTTTACAAGGGGACGAAAAAAAAAAAAGTTTCTTTCATGTATACTCCAAGCCCAAAAGGGTGAAAAAATATGGACGCTCGAAAGAGTAGTTCCTCGACATTACTCTTTTCAAAGTATAGTAAAATTACTCTTTATAAATGGTAGTTTTGAAGATTCCCTCTTTTCAAAAGAGTAATATTCGAAAATCACTTGGCTTTCTTCAAAACTACTTACCATTTATAAAGAGTAATTTTACAACTTTGAAAAGAGTAATTTTGAGGAATTTTCCAGCGTCCATTTTTACTCTTTTGGGCCTTAAGCGTACATCTTATATAGACACACACACATACCATGCGCTTTTGAGCAAACTTTCGTTTTTTTTTTTTTTGTTTTTTTTTAAGCTTTCTCTGATACGAGGAAGCGCAAAAAAAAAGAATATCATTAACAACTCTCGCAAAATATTACCTCCATACGCGCTTCTGGTATTGTCCCCATGTTAAAATAGCTGTTCTGAAAATATACTCAGCTGTTGAAACACACAAGTGTACGTATATCAATTATGTCGCTTGACATGTTCATTTGGTATACGTGTATATACTATTCTCAAACCTAATCACATTGTACACGAAGAAAAATACCTTTCTCTCGACTCTACAAAGTGCACGATTTCCGCGAATTCGTTACGTCACTTTATTTGTCTTTCGATCGAGGGTCTACACAACACAAATATGGCACACTCATTATACACCGCGTATCGCGCCGTTTGACCGGATTGGATGACGCGGAGGGACTTTATCGAAAAATTCAGGGCGCGTAAAATGTTTCCGTCTCAACACAAGCGTTGGACGTTGGTTGCACGTGCTTTTTCGCGAGAAAAATAAAAGCGCACCAAATGGCTTTTAAACGATGTTCCTCTTATCATGTCTGGATGATGGCGCAGCGTGTGAGCGCGACGATAAATTTTGAGAAAAGTAAGTAGATGTTAATGACTTTCTCGCAGTCGGGTACGATAACAGCCACGCGAGACGGACCACGACGGTTCGTATATCTATAAACTCGTAGTGTAATTATACAACACGAAGTCACTCTCTCTCTCTCTCTCTGACGTGTACAAAGTACAAACATTGTTGCGCGCGTATACACCCTATAGTCGATTTCATTCAGGAAAGGAAGAAATTCGCGCGCGCACACCCGGACATTTTATGTAAAAATACGAGTGTGTATCTGTTGAAATAGATAAATAAATAATTGGATCGGTGCCCCGTACATATACGACCGCTCGCGTGCTGCACGCTGATAACAGCATCAGGATACATTACTCACGAGAGCGTAAGTACATTGTACGTGTGTGCTATTATATATTATTTGTATACCGAGAAAGTTTCGAAAAAATATTCGAGAAATAAAAACGAGAAACTCTCTCTCTCTCGTAACGGTATATACCTTCACGCATATATAAATGTGCCGGCACATGCAAAGCAGGAATCTAGAAACGAAAAAAAAAAAAGAAAATAATCGAATCTCCCTGCTTCTATCAGACAGAGAGAGAGAGAGAGACATGTTCCACGAATCAATGCTGCGTATAAGTGCCCGATTGAACTACAATTTTTTTTTTTTTTTTTTTTTTCGTTCAATTTTTCACATCCACCGCCAAAAGGAATCCAATGGTCACGGGCATGCACACGCATGCGACTGCCCGAGGCTTTGAGTTTCCTCGATTCTGCTTTTTTTTTCTTATTAAAGGAAAAAAAAAGGGATTGCGAGCGCGAAGGGGGAGAGGGGCTCTTTTTCCACGTAAAACTCTAATTCGATATTCCGGGGGCACGAGCGTAAATACCTCCCGGATACACTTGTATCTCTATTTTTTCCTGCTTAGTTGCTTTTGAGTATTATTTTTTTGAGAGTCGACGGAGCGAAGGATAAAAAAGGGGGGTGTTGTCGATCATGCAGGTAATATTGCGAGTCGCTTATATTTGCGATCTCGTGTAAAATAGACATTTGTCTGAAATGGACGAAAAAGAAAAAAAAAAAAATCATAAATAACAAGGATAAAGGACCCACGGTCCCAAATCCCGCTTCGCCGGAAAAAAGCAATATATCCTGCCCTGAAAGCAGTCCAGACGCGAAAAAAGACCCGTGGCTGCTCGTCCCTCGTCGAGGAAAAAAGAAAACAAAGGAGGGTATTTATTTGGGGACTAATAAGACGCAAGAATTAAGGGGCCCACTTTTCCTCGCACACGGACAGCGTCCAGGGTCGTCCCGGCTCCTAATGCCCTGCGCGTGTGCATATAGGTATATATAAACACCCTTCTTCCTCGCCCTTGCACGCATACATTCACGCACACGCGCGCGACTGGAGCTTTTGAAAAATCCGAGAAGAAGAAGAAGAAGAAGAGGAGCCTTGGGGCTGCATGTATACGTATAGCGTGTATGTATATAAAGCCGGGAAGAAGAAGGAGAAAAACAGGCGGAGTGCGGACGGAAAAAAATGCTGAAAAGGCCCTCTCCTCCTCGACTGCTGCATCGTCGGGTTTCTCTCTCGTCCTCCTCTTCGAGCCCCTCACGCTGCCCTTATCCTCTTTCTCTCTCTCTTTTTTTTTTTTCTCTCCTTCTTTTTCTCTCGCGCTCGACGGAGCGCTACCACACTACACCCAGGGGCCTATGGCCTACGGGTCGTTCGCTCTCGGCTGATGGTTAAACCGTGTTGTGTGTGTACAGCATCGGCTAAAAGTTACTCACGAAAATAATTCTTTTTTTTTTCTTCCTTTTTTCGTCCCGACCTGTACTTCCATGAATTTTGGGTATACTCGAAAAAAACCACACGAGCGCCCCCCCCCCACTTTTTGTTTCTCTTTAAATTATGGTTATTGGGTTACTTTGTGTACCATCGCATTCGCATATTATATTCGCGCAATAACGGTTTTACGTAACGCCTCTCCGGCGGAAGTAATCGTAACTCTCGATAAATCAAAATAACATCGCCCGACACACAGAGTCTCTTGGCCCACACGTAATACACACGCATGCGGGCTCTCTACTGTCTTATTTCTCTCTCTCGTGATTCCTCTCCCGCGAGATCCACTTTGTAATCTAACTCTCTTTTCGGCTCGCTCGCGTCATTCAATTGTACCGGGAGAGAGAGAGAGAGAGAGAGAGAGAGAGAGAGCGACTTTTGGCAGACGGTAGGTTTCTCCCTCTGGCATATATACGTGTCTGTGAGTATAATATGACGCCTGCACCGCAAAAACTCTATTCCCCTCTCTCCAAAGGGGGAAAAAAAAAATATAAGGCGGTCTTATTCCGCTGATGGTCGCTTCAACACGTGCACGCACATGGGAATCGGCTTAAACGTGTTTTATGAAGGCTCTCGTCCGGAAAGAAGAGGGAAATTTGTCACGTTATATAGGGGGGAGAGAACGGAGGGAAAAATATTTCGTCGATTCTTTGGGCTTTCCTTTTCTCTCTCGGTTGCACATGTGTAAATATAATATCAGGTAGCCATTGGCAGGTGTCTTCTAACTCGGCTCTCTGTGTGTACATTTACATCCACGTATAGATGTATGGATTTTTAAATCAAAGAGAGGGGCAGGTGTGCGTAGGGGTCCACCTTCTTCGTTCCCACGTTGAATTTTTTTTTTTTTTTTTTTTTTCCTTGTTTACGTGCCTGTTGACTATTGTGTTGTGTAATAAAAAAAAAAACAATTTTTTTTTAAATTTGGCAAATAAGGTAAATGTACGGATGCTGAAACAATTATTTTTTCATCGATTCCTTCAAAAAGATGTGTTTTGTTATCATCATGCTTGTTATTCAATTTTTATGTTTTTATTGCAGTAGATACGTGTAAATTGATAAATTTCGGCGATGTACATGACAACACGAATTGAAGCTGAGATCACGTGGTTTCATTTAAATTGCATTCGTGGGTTGTAAAAAAAAAAAAAAATAGGTTTGTGAATCATTGCTATAACAATTCTTTGTTTTTACAAAATGTAATTAAAATCCGTGGTATAAAAAATGTACAATGCAAAACATAAATGATGGTAGTAACGCGTTACAAAATATTTTTTTAGCAAAATAAAAGTAAAGGCACTATAAGAAGTAAAAAAATTTAATGATCAGTCAATACTCCGTGCGAACTAAAAAAGTACTTTTTCAAATATGTATATCATAAGTAAATTCTATCTGCCTATAGTATTATTCAAATGAAGAATGCCTGGACATCAAGAATTTTGTTTTATAAATATATATCTTATTGTGCACGTAATATATCGTAGAACAGAGATTGTATTCAAGTGTGAAAAAGTATGAAAAATTGTCAGTTATTTTTGTTGCACCAGAAATCACAAATTTCCGTTTCAGCGTCTGTGAATGTATATCCTTGTTATAGTTTTCCCCATACGCGATGCAGCTGTACAGTTTAGGTTGTTCGTCCAAAGTTACACGCAGCAAAATTAAACGAGCGCGAATTTGCATCTCTCTGTCTATCGTGGAAAAAAAAAAATTTTCCCCGCAGTCAGCTAATTACCATGGCAGTGACTTGGTGCAAAGGTAAACAGCGAAAAAAGAGAAGAGTAAGAAAAAAAAAAAAAAGGATGGGAGCCCGCGCGGCCGATAATTAAATTTACCCGATACCCGCTTCTTGCCGTTTTTATACGCGCGTCTGCACCTTGTATATGTACCTTTTTCTTTTTCCTTCAAGAAAAGAAAAAGAAAAAAAAGAAAATAAGAAACAACACGCGGGGGTCTCCTCTTTCTCGTGCTCATCGTCTCTCGTCTTGTATATACGTATACGCGAAAGGAAAGATACTCTTTATCAAGGTGCGTGTATCTACACGCTGGCCCGATAACTCTCTGTACACGTACGCGTTGTGTACACACATAAGGTACAGAGATGTGAGGAGGAGGAGGAGGGGGGCATCAATTGAAAATTGCCGTGCGCTCTGCTGCAGCTATTCTCCGTATCCTTTGCTTCCAGCCTCTCTCTCTCTCAACTGCAGAAAAGACATTCCACCTTCCTTCCTCTTCCTTCTTCTTTTTCTCCTTTTTTTTCCTCCTCCCAAGCGAATGTATATATAAGCAACGAGTAAAAACCTCCCGAAAGCCGGGGATTCTTCGACGACACGCGGGGAATTAAGTTTTATGTATATACATATACCTACAGGGTACGTGTTTGCTGTTTTGGTCAAAAATGAAAAAAAGGGGGGGGGGTAGTAGCAGGGATAGCCGGGATATACACGGGGTGCATGGTAAGTATGTATATTTATTCCGCAACACGCGGAGAGAAGAAAAAAAGAGAGGGACGACGACGAGAAAAGGTTGCTTCGAAAACAATATTATAATGCAACGCAAGGGAGAGACGGGCGCGCGTGAGGGGAACAAAAACTTTGGCCATTGTCCGGGCAATTAATGGTCGAGCTTGGGTGTAAGTACTGTATAATTAAATACACGAATGAAAGAAGAAAAAAAAATGTAGCTATCTGTATTCAAATAGTTGGAAAATCATTTTACAAGTATTATATATTTAATAGGATTAGAAGCAACAATGTGAGGTATATATACATGTAGCGAAAACAGCAAACCTAAAGTCACGTGTCATGGGTAGGGGAGGGGGGGAGGTGTAAATCTTGTGTACCCGATCGGAAAAACAATCGAAAGGAAAACAACAAAAACAGGTACTAAGTTCTTCCGGCTAATACTCCGGGACGGTGCTTTTGCGCGTACGCAAATACACGCACTTTTTTTTTTTTTTTTTTTGTATAAACATCTCTACTGTTCTGAAAGAGAGGATTTTCCTCCTCTAAAGCCGAAAAGGATCGACGACGACTCATCGGGAGGCTTTGCGCCGAGCGTCGGAAGAGATCCTCCTTCTTCTTCTTCTTCTTCCTTTTCCCTCCTTTTTTTTTTTTGTTTGACTTTACAGAGAAGGCTCATGACATCGGCTGGAAGTAGTTTTTCTAGTTGGTACATTTCACTCGCGGTGTAAAACGATGTTTCTTTTTTTTTTTTTTTTTTCTTACTCTTACTCTCTTTTGCATAGTCGTAATAAGATGATTACAGATCCTTGCGACTCCCTTCCAACTACATAATATGCGGTGTATACAACCGAAGGACTGCTCCTCTCTCTCGCTTAAGGGAATACATAATGATTTTCATTTAATCACTTTCCAGCGATGCAATTACACCCTCCCTCCCCCCTCATTATTGTTATTATATGTATACCACTTTGGCTGCCGCCGGGCTCCTCGCGGTTTACGCGCGTGCAAGTTACATATATATATATATAGGTGTGCGCAGCTTGAATAATAACCTGTAATATGTACCCGCACTCGCGCTCGGTTACATGCAGTATAATAGGTATATATACAAGCGAGAGAGCGAAAAGTAGGAAAACTTACTCTGCCGAGATGAAAAAGACGAAGAAAAAAAAGCTTCCCATCCTCTTTATCTCTCTTTCTCTAATTGTTTTTCTTTCTGAAATTGCTTTCCTTTTGTGTGTATACGTGTGTGTGTGTGTGTGTGATTTGAAAAAAAAAAAAAAAAGAGCAAACGTAATGTTCGTTCGTTTAATTTGTATTACTAATGAGGCGTACGATTATTTTAACGAGTGCTTTACTCCCGAAAGCAATTTCGACTCTTTCTTATCGTATTGGGCCGTGTGTAGGGGCACACGCGTGTGTTTAGTATAACGTAATTGTCGAGGAAAACGATAGCAAGAAAGATAGTGATATAGACAACGAAAAACGAAACCACAGTGTATAGATAAGTGAGTATATGGAAATCGATCCGCGTTTAAGTGGAGAAAATTATTGTTTCAAGAAATCGCCTACGCCGTTACAATGTTCGATGTTTTTCGCGGTATTTTCGTGCGTACTTGTGTCTTTTTAGCGCTTTTCAATTATCCATTTAATAAGCTTTGCTTCTACAATTTTACTGCCCCGTTGATGGGAACACATCGAGTTATCGTGTCCAAAAAACGAATAGGAAAAAGTTTTATGTGCCAACACAGACCAAAAACTCTATTAGTCAACACAGTGGCCATTTAGTGGCCAAGTTAAATTATATAGTTTCATGTGGAATAAGTTCGGCGAGAGTATAGGATTCTTCCTTTTTTTTTTAACGAAGCATTGTTTTTTTACGTGCATAGGTGGTGTGTTGAGACAATAAAAAGTGGAAGTTTTTGACTTGGATATCGTTTCATGTAGCGAAAGTTCAGTGTGATTATTTTTAATGAAGATTTTAAGTGTTTGAGAAAAATTTTGGCGTGAACAAAGTTATGTGAAATTTATTATTACGAGACTGTGTGTTTAATTTTCATGTGTATTTTTTTTTATCCCCTTGCAGTGAACTCGTGAACTTTTCTCGCGGCAGCGCATGTATAAAAAAGGAGGAGAGAGACTTACATTAAACTCCCTCCCACCCACTGTTTTTCCACGAAAACGCGTCCTCGTTTTGTCAGCGTTGTACTTTTTACTTTCTTTTTTTTATTCTTTTCTTTCTTGACGGGAAAATCTGCCTCGTACCCACCTGTTGGTTCGCCACGTGTATATTTTCATTGAAAACCCTTTCTTGTCACAATGTGCACATGGTAGATGTAACGTATATAATTGTGACGATCAAGTATTGGGGGATCCTTGCTTAGCACTTTTATTATTTCTTTCCACTGGACGGGGGACACTCTCGTGTTCTAATCTCCCGGAAAAGCCTACACTGAATTCATTCATCGGATCGATATCTTTCGTTCATAGAAGCGTCGTTCCGCTTCGTACGAAGCAACACACGCTCGCTGACTCGGTTTGGAAAGCATACGCTCGAGGAGAAAAAATGCGGGCGTTGAAAAAATTAAAAAAAATTGCGCCATTCATCGAATTAAAAAATAAAAAGAAAATAAAAAAACAAATTTTCAATATGCTTCCCTCTTTATACATGGATATTTGTGATCATGTTGAAAATGTGTATAATTAAAATTCTTTTTTTCTTTTTTTTTTTTAAAGCGCTTTGCTGTCGAGTTGATAAGAATTTCGAGAATAAGCAAATCGATGCTCCGTAAGTTGTTTCGACTGTTCCATTGAACTAAATAAGTTTTTCCTTCCACGATTGACACAAGTGTATAGGCTGTAGAGTGTATATTATTCCTGTCACAGATTTTACACTCTTGTATGCGTGTTAAACCAACACAAGCGTAATGCTTTTTGTGTAAAAAAAAAAAAAAAAAAAAAAAATGAAATGTCAACTACGCACTATTTATGTATGCATATACTTTGATTCTCAGTGAAGCCTTTTTTTTGTTTTCAACCAAAAAATAACTGTGTTATCAGTAACCATTAATTACGAGAATAGCACACACGTGTTGATAAATCGTATATCTCGAAATCATCAGCGTAGCAATTGGAAAACGCGAAAAATCCAGCAAAGTATAGCGCGCGTGCTACAATGGATACAAAATCACACCTATGCGTGTGTATTAATCATTGCAGTGTAGCTACGACTGTACACACATTATACACGCCATATATTCATCGGCGACGGTACGCTTGGAAAAAAAAAACTCAAACGTGACATTAGCACGTACCTACAACCTAACGTTTACCTACCAGCCGATTCGGAGAAAAGTGACGCGGTGGTAAGGAAAAAAAAAAAGAATAGGCAGCAACACAGCTTCAAAATTAAAAATCGAGCGAGCATATTATAACGTAACGCGCTGTGAAAAAATATATTATACATACTTAGGTAAGTGCACAGCCGAGGAGGAATTTTCTTATCTCCCTTTTCCTCTCTCTTGGCGGAACTGCACCGGTGCGCCGGTGTTATAAATCGACGACGACGACGACGACGGGAAAAGCAAAGAAGAGCCTTGAGAGGGGTTCTCGAGGCCGCTGTTTTCTCCCTTATATATATACACTTACTCCCCTTTTAGTGTTTAGACGCCAATTAAGGGCCCCGGGAAATAAATAGGGCTGTTACACGAAGCGTACATATATATACATATTGAGTCCACGCTATTAGCAGCAGGAGCCCTTGAAAATTCCTCGCTCCCCCTTCGCTTCGTCTCGGACCGTATATACATGTGTAAAATGCATAGGCGCCGTAAAACGAAAAAACGCGATGTTTATCGTCGAGATTTCGGAAAAACTTTACAAGAGCCCCCCCCCCACAATAGAGTGCGTGCGTGTTCCTTTTTTTTGGAGTATAACTTTTTTTTTTTTTTACCTTTCGTGCTTAGTCTCCATATTATATATAGGAAAAAAAAAAAAAATTTCTTTTTCCCCCTCGAGCGTATCGGGTCCCTTTTGTTGCTCGAGTCGAATTAAAAGCGCGCTCGCGGCCTTTTAGCCAAATTATTGCGACCGCCCGGTCTCCCCGATTTTTCGTAGTCCGTTCGATCCACATATATACACACTCTTAGATCACTATTCACCTATACACACATATAATGCGTACACGCGCGAGTTAGGAGAAAAAAAGAGGCGGCGTGGCGCGGTGTCTGTATTATTTAAAGCTATAAGATGGGGGGGGGGGAGCGAGGGGGGCCGTTTTCGGATATCAAATTGCTGTTTAATAACAGGTGTGTCCAAGAGAATGACGAGGGTTACCTGCGGTGTGTATATGTATATATCTACGTGATAGCACGGTAACGGCGCTCCTTTGGAAGAAGTTACAAAAATAAAATAAAAAAACACATAGAACCGAGGGAAGAATCTCTAAAGTGTATATATATACGGCTAATCTACAGCGGAAGGGGGTTATCGGAGAGGCATTTCTAGGGATGGTTGTTCTGTTGCCGTCGATGGATGATAAACAACATACCGACCAGCAGAATCACGGAAAGAGGACGTCCGTCGTCGTCGTCGTGGCAGACACATTTTTCTAATCTAATCAGAGATACACCCGATGCTAAACATACACAGTTGAGGTATTCGGGGACCCGACACGTGCGGGGTCTTAGAGCGGCGATGGTGATGGGGGGGAGTGACGTTTTTAGAAGAGAAAAAACGCATTAGCACTGCGACCTTATCTCTCTCTCTCTCTTTTTCTTTGGCGAACACTTTTATTATAACTCCCTAGCTTTTTCTCGGGTCCTCGTGTCTCCTCCTCCTCCGTAGACAGACAGACAGACAGGAAAACACAAACGCCTCGTCTCCTTTTATTATTTTATTATTATTATTTTTTTTTTTCCCTAAAAGCCGATGTATATTCCCTTACACACAGGACCTGCTGCAGTTTAAATAGGTACATCCCTCCTCCGACATTTCTCTCTGATGCTGCGTGTGTATATATATTTGTATTATACATTTTTTCGTTCTCTTTCCCCTCCGATGTGCACCCTCTGTATACATACGGCCGATGGGCATATTATTTATACCGCATACTTACATACGTATACACATCAGGTAAAACTACGGAACAACCATCAACCCTCGTTCTTCTATATACATGTATATACATAAACGATCCCATAGATAAATAGGTGTGTATGTATATACCCATGCGTTGAGAAAAAAAAAAAAAAAAAAAAAAACCCATGTAAGTCTGCAGCTCTCGTGCGTGTAATCCCGGGCATTTAAATTCCGCCGAGCGAAAACGCGCATTATTTTTCGCTCGCACACATGCATACGAAACACAACACATACATAGGTAGACACACACACACACACACATACATACATATGTATATACATAAATGTTGTTGCACGCACATGTTGTGGGCCACCATGCACCTCCACTTTTTTTTTTGCTGGGCAAGGAGCTGGGACGCGCGCGCGCGCAGGTATATGTGTGTGTAAGACGTTGCAGCGCTCCGATGTGGTGCCCGACCAGCATGGCCTCGCTGGTGCATAAAGGCGGCGCCTTCCGAGAAAACCCCTGGGACGCGAAGGGGGAGGCCTCCTCTCTCTCTCTATACGCGCTCGTTCGCCTCTCTTTCTTCTCTCTTTTCTCCTTTGCTCTGGTGTTGCTTCTTCTCTCTCTCTCTCTCTCTCTCTCTCTTTCTCGACGTTATGTAGGCCCATTCGGATCTCCGTTCCCGGAATCCACCTAAAACAGCTACCGGCTGCTGTGCCGTGCAGCTCTCTCCTCTCTCGTATGTGAGCTTGTATATATATACAGTGCTTCTTTAGCCTCCTCCTCCTCCTCTTTGGTTGTTTGGAGCTCTCGCGGCGATACACACCACGCACAGCCCAGACACAAACCCCCTTCTTCCTCTTGTATAGCAACCCCTTTTTCATTCCTCTTTTTTTCTTTCTTTCTTTTTTTAATACATACACGTAAACCTATACACACACCAGCTGGTTTTAGACTTCTCTCTCTCTCTCGTCTCCTTTTCGTTTTTTGGATTTCCGCGAGGCCCATTTCTGTACTACTCCCCCTCCCTCGTACCGAGTAAGTGCGCGATACTTGGTACACGCGGTAAAGTAACATGTGCCTTTTAGGATTTCACAGATTTACAATTATAGACCCCCTCCCTCCATTTTTTTTTTTTTTTTTTTTTTTTTTTTTCCCACCGAGCCCTGTAGGGTCCATAATATAACGTAGAGATGAATTTATTGGCACTTTTCCACAATGATTTGCTCCAATAATAAAAGTTTACAGCTGTGTTGCGCAGTGTATATTATACAATGCGTGCTCGCTCGCAGGTACAACCTATTGCCCATATATATACATATAATATGCTCACCTGTGCGCCTGTTTTGAATAAGAGAAAGGTAGCACACGGTAGAGGTACTCATAAGCATGATGTTAATTCGAGCAATATTTGCAATGAATGTCAGCCTTTCCCGGAAAAAAGAGAGAGAGAGAGAGAGAGAAGAGTCGTGCAACGCCATAGAGTTGTAAAATAAATGGGGGATCTTTCTGTGTGTATGCACGACCGAGTTTTACTGATCTCCAACAATATATATATATATATGACCCCCGATTTTCTCTCTCTCTCTCTCTCTCTCTCTCTCTCTTTGGTTCCTACTGAGTATTATCATTTCTGTACGTGTGCTTGTATGCACTACTGCGTTTCTTAACATAAGGAACAAAGACACGTTTAACTCATACTAATGCGAAAACAAGGCGAACGAGAGATAATTGGTACATGTATCTCAATTTCTTTTCTGTGCGGAAAAAATATACACTTTCACGGGACATGCTCCTTTTTTTAAAAATGTTTCCCGCAACGATTATCTAAGAAATATACGTTTGTTTTTTTTTTTTTTTTTCGATCGGCCAAAGCTACGGATTATTGTATAAGCTCTTTGTACATCACTGTTAACACCGTAAAGCAGATTGTTGGACTGAAAAAACACAAGTTCTTTCCGAAAAATCGCCAAGTACTCGAAACGGTTTGCCAAGCACTGAAAATTTTCTCATTCACAGCGTGCGATCGAAGACTCCCCTTTTTTTTCCTCCCTGCGATCCTTCGACACGAAATCGCGCAAAAACCTCGATATGTGCAAAGCAACAGAGCAAACGCGGGTGTATTTTTAGACCCGCGAGTCCCATTAATCTCACGAGTAAACGCTGCAAATATGTCTTATGGAAATCCATGCCAGCGCGTGCTGGTGGAAAAAAAGAGACTCTCTCTCTCTCTCTTGTAAAGTATAATGAGCGCCCGAGTGTTGCTGCTGCGTATATGGAGGAGGAAAAAAAAGAACCAGATACTAGCGAACAAGCGCACCGATTGTACGTTGGCCCAAGAGAGGTATACGTGCCACATTAAACACGCGCCCTCGCGACGCCGATGCTGGACGAGTATGAAAAAAAAAAAAAAAAAAAAAATTAAAGTCCCCTTCGCGTTACATCTGCACTACATCTGCACTCTCGAGTGCTCTCTCTGCTGTATGGTGGCTGCGAGCGAATAACCCATGGGAAGAAAAAAAAATGACACGCACTTTTCCAAATAGTCGATTTTGGAGGAAAAAAAAAAAAAAAAAAAAAAAAAAAAAGAAAATAAATCCGAGTGCGAAACGAAAGCTCACGCGTCGCAGGATCCCTCGGTGCATTAATAAGCTCCCTCGTGTCTCTTGTAGCGCGTGACCCTCTCAATGCGCGCTCGTGTACCCTCGTACGACTAAAAAAAAGAGGGGTTTTGTTTCGCGTTTTTTTTTTTTTTTTTTTTTTTATTGACATCCAGAGTAGGGGAACAACAACAACTGTTATTGCTGCGGAAAATAAGTCGATTGATGGGCTTCCTTGGAAAAAAAAAAAAAAAAAAAAAAATCGGGGAGAGCGCGTGCAGTGGATTTTCGATGTATTAGATTCGTGGGAGGGTGAAAATTGATCCGTAAGAGTTTTTTTTTTTTTTTTTTTTTTTTCGGGTACGCGTCCAGGTTCTTCGGGAAACTAAAACTAAAAAATGTAACCAAATTACTTTTCGTTTGTGCGTACATGCGGCGGTGGAGTGAAAAAGAAACGTAAAATAAAAATAAACCCGCGTTTTCCGGGAATCCCTTAGTTCTGGGAGAGTCAATATTAAATTTCGTTTTCGGAATGAAATTCAAAGCAAAATTGCTCCAATTGTGAAAATCATTTCTAGAAATGCACTCTTGTTTCTCAATTATAACGCGGGAGAAAAATCGCGGTCGATCAAAGTAGTGAGTAGAAAAAAAAAAAAAAAAAAAAAAAACATCACGGTACAAAAAAGAAGAGTTTGAAGAGTCCTTTGAGTTACAAAGGCCTTCGCTCGAGTACGAATATATATTATCTAATATATAATCTCGCTGTAGAAAAAAGGAGAGCCGATAAATAATTGAGTAAGTGTACCGAGTTAGCCGAAATGCATTGCAAGTTCGGGAAATATAAAGCTCTTGTACTCATTGTCCGGGACGATTAAAACTCGTACTTATGGTGAATAACATCCTGTCCATTATCTTCGTTTTCGTGGAGACGAGAGTTATAGAAATTCCTTGATTGAAGTAGGAGGTTCGCTGATTAATACAATAATATCCCTGTAATGTACATCCCAATATTGGATCCCTTATCCATCGAAGGCAATGATTTTTCGCCCACCTGACAATCGGTCTCTTGTTTTCCTCTCGATGCAGCAGTTGTGTCGTCGTCTTATTCGCCCCTCCTCCTTCCGATGCTGTTGGTTTCTCGGACGAAAAGCTCCTCTTCTGTATAAGCTGCTTTCCTACATATATATATATACGTATGGTCGGCTGCGCTATTATAGGGACAAGCCTCGAGGCGCGTGCATGGTGTCAGTCAGTCGGTGTTTTCTTCCCGAGGGCAGTCGTGCACCTGGTGCCGTCGCCGTCAGTTTAGTTGTACTTTTTCACTGAATTCAACAACGAGTTAGGTAAAAAACTTTGGAGGCCAAATATTGTCCAATGTGTTATTTTTTTGCCAGGGAGAAAAAAAACAAACAAACAAACATAATTTAAAGTCTTTTCAAACCTAATAATAAGTAGGTATATAGCTCTGGGGCGCGTAGTGTGAATATAAAGGAATGATGAAACGGCCGGTCTGAAAATAACGCGAAATGTATCATTCCGGGATATTTGCGATGTATACGCGGGGGTCTGGTGGTATTCGTCGTGTTTTGTTATTACCACATGTGTGTAACAAAGAGACAAAAAAAAATAAAATAAAAAAAACGACACCTTTGTATGCGCGATACATGAAATAATGTGCAACGTAACTGTTTTATTTTTTTTTTGCACCTCCTGCGCAACTTATTACTAATCTAATGTAAAAAAAAAAAAAAGACATAAAAAAAAATCTATTCACTTTTCTTCTGATTTCAGTGATGGGAATACCACAGCCGGCAGTTGTCGTACAAAAGGTACAGCAGCAGCGATGCATCACCGCCACGCGTTCGACTTCTCAGTTAGGATGAATATGGACGCCAGTCGATTTTTGCAATTGATTGCAGTCGCGCTCGCGTTTTTGGCGTTTGGGTCCCGCGCCGAGTCCCAGCAATGCGCCGTTGGTCTCACCACCCCTGGACGTGAGTACCATATCTTATTTTTAAAATTACAAAGGGATGACGTTTAAGGATCCTTCGAGTTTTCTCGCAGTCGAAACTATATAGGTATACTGCTTCGGCACAAACACATTATTTTTATATATATATATGTACACCTGTACACTTCTTTCGTGCGCTATTGGTTCGAGAGCGAGCAAAACAATATATTGTATAACTGAATTTAAAAAAAAGGAGGAAAGTAATTGTGTTTTAATTGGATGGTACAATAATAGCAGGTTGTCCAGGTATTTTACCAAAGTATCGTAAATTAAAACGAAATATACGAATCAATTAAAAACGTATAATTGTCCTATAAGTGTTGCTGCGAAATTGAAATCAAATTCCAATGAAATAATGAAACATTGCCCAAGGAAGGGGGGGAATAGCAGTGAAAAATTTTTCGTTTGAAGTATTGCATATTGCGTTCGTCAAAGTGGAATTCAATACCGTCAATTGAAATAAAGTTAAAAGAGTTGCTATGAAGTTGAAATTGAAATTTAACGGAAAGAAAAAACAAAAGCACGCGCACCTATTATTAATAAAATTAAAGATCAATCATTGAATATTATATTCCCTTAGTTTTGCTATCGATCGCCTCGAGATAAGATAAAAATTCCTCGTCCATTCCAGAGAGAGAGAAAAAAAAAGAGTCGTGTACGAATGGCGATTTTTCGCGAAAAAGGGTGACTGACGGGGAGAGAAGAAAGTGCAGTGCACGTGCACGACAGAGCGTATATTATACGGGGTGGGAACACTGCGAGAATATAACGTGGAGTAAAAGTATGTGTACGTGCGTGCGAGAGAAAATGACGAAATAAAGCTTATATGTATACATATAGTCGTCGCTTGCCCTCGCTCGTGGGCGTTTTATAAATAAAACATGGGCGCGAGCCTCACACGCGCATCTATGTATATGTGTACGGTGTTCCTCTCCGCCGTTTTGGAATTCGTCGTGTAACATAACGAAGACGGTAAGTACCTACAACACACACAAAAGTACATCCGAAGTAAGGGTCATTGTAACTCCAGGAGACGAGGTATGATTAAATGCACGGATGGGTATGGATTCGCGACGAGACTCCGTGACTTCTTTTTCTCTCTCCCTTTTACAAGTACATGTACGTGTGTACTTACCGAGTCCAACAACCCAAATGTCCACAGTATATAATATACACACAACATCTATACATACACACATACATGAAAAAAAAAAAAAAAAAAAAAGGTGCACCTCGACTCTTTCCCTCGGCGATTATGTTTGCAGTGGCAGCTTATTCGTTTCTTCCGTGCATATATATATATATATATATATATATATATATATATATATATATATATATATATATATATATATATATATACACGTGGGGCGGGTCTGGTTTTCGTGGAAAAAGCCCGAAAGTTGGTTCGGATTATCGCCGCGATACACGCGTATTAAATAATGCATTATACACGCCGAGAGTCCTTTTACATTTTTTCTCTCCGGTATGTATACACAATATATTGTGTGTGCCCAAGTATACACTCCCGCGACGCGCCGGGATTATCGATCTTGTACATTATGTATTTGCATCGGAAGCTCTCGCGAGCCTTAATAAGCCACGAGAGTGTACACACATATACATTTGCTGATATTGATTCATTGTGCAATGTATGGTCGGGGGCGGGAGGGAGGAGTAGTAGTGCGTAACACTTTTCTGCGAAAGTATTTTTTTTTTCTCTCTCTCTTTTTTTTGCAAGCGATGGATATACATATAGTATGTCGTCATCGTCGCGTGTGTGTACATTATTGACACGTGGGTGGACACACGATAGGGGGGGGGGAAACACTTGTTAAACATAATAATGTAGCATTTCTATCTTCCATTGATCCCCCCCCCCCCAAGCTCTCGTTTATTCCTCGCTTTATTTTTATTTATTTTACATGTATATGGGTGTATACTGATGAATGAAAATTTGTTGTTGTTTTGCCCTTCAGGAACGTGGCCAGCGGGTGACATAGTACTCGAGCACGGCAACTCCCTGCGGCTCTATTGTATCCTGAACATGACGTACGTCGAGCATTACTTCCCGGGCAAGGGTTCGCGAGACCTGGTGTTCTTCAAGGGCCAGCGGCAGATGGATCCCGAGTACATAACGATACTCAACGAGACGACGATACAGCTGGACGTGAACAAGCCACCGCCCGAGAACGCCATGTACTACTGCAAACTCAGGCTCGATACGACCTCCAAAAAGGACTACGAGGCCGTTTGTCTCAACAAAGTCGTCGTCGGTTGTGAGTCTTCCACGTCTATTTTTTTTTTCTCTCGATCACTCGATTTTTTTAATTACGCGTTTAAGCGATAACTCGCTCTAAAGGACATTGTTTTGTGTACGTATGTATATGTGTATATACTTTGAGACGATAAGACGTAAAGTCATTTAACAACACAACGCACCGTTGGAGTGTCTGTACACCAGAAGATGGTATATGTATGTATATACACGTGCATTATAATTTTCACTCCCTCGCCGGTCTTAATATCAATAATAAGTCGTATGTACATATAATATATGAGATCTCTTATCGAGCTCTTCTTGGAAAGTGTTCTTCCGCGCATGGGTATAATATATATATATATATATATATATATAATACCTTGTGTATATTAAATCGTGTGTGTATGTGTACTTGGAAAAGTGCACCGCTCGCGGATGATAAACACACACACACACGCCGTTTACGACGCGACACGCGTATTTTAAATACATCGAGAGCGTATTATCACACGTATACACTGTTTATACGTGCGACGATCTCTTTTTTTTTTTTTTTTTTTTCCTGCAGTGCAAAGAAAGAGTGAGAGAGAAAGACAACAATTACGCGGTCCCTTTCTTTACATACCTTTTTTTTTCTCGGTAAAAAAGAAAACGCGTGCATCGATTCTTTTTTTTTTTTTCTCTTAAAGATTTAACGCGAAGGAGGAAGGAAAAAGAACATAGTACAACGTTCGGGTGTCGATTGGCGTTAACCATTTACGTGTGCAATACATATATGTGTGTACACATCGCGTTCATCGATCGTTGTACGGCCAACGGGGTCGTCGGCTACTGTTGCTGTCGACGACCCGTTTGCATTTTGCACGTTACATACGTATGCGGGAATATCGATCGCCGCTCCGCGAGACGAAAGAGTTTCGGATAAAAAAAAAAAGAAGAAGAAAAATTGGAGATATAAAGATGGTTGTTTTTTTTTTGTTTTTCCAGTCAAGCCCGAGGCGCCGAAAAACGTGAGGTGCCTGTCGCAGAATTGGGAGAACCTGACGTGCACGTGGGAGCTGCCGCAGAACTACATCGACACGACGTACGCGATAGCTTATCGGTTGATGGGTCGAGCCGGTAGCCGCATGCTCCACCAGTGCCCGACGGACAGGGCGCTCCCGCCGGGCAAGGAGAGACCCCGGGACAGTTGTTTCTGGGCCTTCGACACGAATCCCTTGTACAGACAGGCCCACGAGAACTACACGCTTTTGATGCACGGCGGCAACGTGCTTGGCAATTGGACCGGATCGTTTCTGTTTCAGCACTACGCCCATGGTACGACACAGATTATTATTTTCTTTGATGACGTTCCCCCCCACCCAATCACATGTAGTGATATGATCGTATTTTGTGTTTGCAAAAGTATTATTTTATCCGCCAGTATGGAATTATGATGTTTCGTATAGGAGAAACAACATTTTTTTTTTGTTTTTAATTTCATTTCCAAGTAGACCTGCTGTATACTTTATCAACATGTGCGTGTATCTTTGTCGAGTTTTCATTCACAACAAATTGGTAATTTTATTGTTATTTAAGTGCCGTCGTGGATTATTCGTTTTGTTTTTTCAGTAATACCGGCAAAACCGATCAACCTGACAGTTGCTGACAAGACGTACAACAGCGCCATTCTGCAATGGAAAATCGCCTTTCCGATGGAGGACTTCCCTCCGGGTATGCATCTCCGAGTGTCTTACCAGAGCCACTGGGACAGCCGGGACAAGTGGAAGGTAACTTGACTCTGGAAGCGTTTACGATTATTACCACTGCAGCTGGAATAAGAATAAAAAAAGAAATGGGAGGGGGAAGGGACGATTTTAATGACAGGAGTGTAATCGAACAAAACGCTTTTGCATACTCACGTGAGCTTATTAGCGGAAGCATAAAAATCGTCGTCGCGAATTATCTCGTCAAGCCACTACTGCTGCTGTTATGTATATGTATATATAGGATCGTTCGAGGGAATTCTTTCGAAACCCGGCTCGAGTGCCATCAATGTATGTATATACACATACACGTAGGCGCTCGCTCGCCTCCTTTTCCCCGTAAGCCATTCTCGGGCGACTGCCGCTACAGACTTTTCTTTATCTATCTATCTATCTATCTATCTATCCGTCGTGTCTCTTTGCTGCGTGGATTTTTGTTCGCGGAGCCGGACATCTTTCCCGGGAACTTGACGTCGTTGTCGTAGTCGTCGTCGCAGAAAAAGACAGCAATGCCATCGACCCGATAAGGAAAATTGATGATCACGCGCGTTGCTCGGTTGTGCAGAAATTGGGTCGTCAATGGGTAAACTCGATTTTCGCGGCTCTCCGTAGAGAGTCGTCGTCTCCTTTTTCAACAACAGCCTGTGTTATTGCTACCGCGAATCGTTGGACGTGAATTGCTTTATTTCGCGTAATTAATTTCGCTGATGGAAGCGATTGGACGATCGCTTGATTACATTCGATGGTGATGGTTACTATTTTCCCGGAGCTATTTTCGCGTGACTCTTGATTGATTTTTTTTTTTTTTTTTTCTTTTTCTTTCCGCTTTTCCAGACAATCAACATTACGGACAAGGTGGTTGTGAAGGAGGGGTCCTACAACTTGTCGGGCCTCACCTACGCCAACACCATCTACGATGTGAGAGTCGCTTTGAAGAGCGCGTACGCCGTTGGCGAGGATATGTGGAGCAACTTCAGCTACGTTACGTTCCGCACTCTTCAAACCCGTAAGTATTATTTATTAACAATGAATGAATGATGATGATGAGTTTGATTTTCTATTTTGTTATTTTTTTTTTTTTTTTTTTTTTTCAGTTCCTGGCCAGTCGCCGCGCACAGATATAGGTAGCTTCGAGGTCGAAGAGAATAACCTGAACCGTGACATCTACCTATACTGGCAGGCCATACCAGAGCAGCTCGAGAACGGAAGAACTTTCCGCTATCGGTTTGCTATCATCATGGAAAACAAAATTCACAAATATGTACGTGCCGAGGATTATGCCGCGACAACGCACATTTACGCCAAATTTGAAGGTCTCGCGCACGACATCGACTACACCTTTTCGATCATGACTTCCAACGAGTTCGGCATTCGCAAGGAGTCAGCCAAGATCTTCGTTCCCAGCAAGAGTTCGAGTAAGTTCTATTTAATGGTTAC
This sequence comes from Copidosoma floridanum, assembly GCF_036245765.1. NCBI lineage: Eukaryota > Metazoa > Arthropoda > Insecta > Hymenoptera > Encyrtidae > Copidosoma > Copidosoma floridanum. The sequence goes on along the minus strand of NW_028321902.1, from coordinate 5,808,345 downwards.
TTTTGCAAGTAATTTTTACGAGCTAGTTAAAGAAAAGTGTTGGTTTTACGATTCATTCGTTATCTTTCGATAGCGTGAGATAACAAGTGGGAAAGCAAAAACACCTTTTAAATTAACATTGGTTTTTCAATTGCAGAGCCAAAAGAGCCGGAGGCTTTCACGAAAATTGCTTTCGAAGATGGGCTGTACGAGTTGTCGTGGAAGGCACCGGCCATTGGCAGCGCTAATATAAAAAATTACACGATATTCTGGTGCGAGAACGAGCGAGATCGGCCTTATCAATGCGAGGTATGGTAGTCGTTTCAAGATAAACAATTAGGCGCAATCGATAGACTCTTACGGTTTTGATCGAGTTCGGGGAACCGACCTATTTCCCTTGAACTTATTCCACGAGAAATTGCTACGTGAATGAATAGAAATGAGTTGTCTGTCATAACGTTGTGAATTTTTTATTTTTCATAGGGCTACCTGGAGTGGGTGCACGTACCTAAAACAACCTTCATCCACAACGTAACGGTGCCGGATCCGCACAAAGTCTATCAGTTTGCCATTTCCGCAAACACCGAACACGCGAGCAGTGGCATGGTATGGGCCTCGTGCACTGTGATTCACAACAAGGCAGTGAGCAAGATGAACAGCGTCTGGATAAACCGTGTTGATTCCACTACCATCGAAGTTGGTTGGAAACTCGACTGCTCCGACCGCATTGGCATCATCGAGGGCTTCAAAATCTACTATTGTCCCATTGTTTCACCCTACGACGTCAATTGCAAGGGTCCCAAGCTTAATACGACCATCAAAACCGATTATAGTGGCATTAGGGGTAAAGTGACGGGCTTGAAGCCCTATACGACCTACATGATTGCCGTTGCTGTGCTCAACAAGGTATGTAAAGCTCTATAGATTATTTTCCGTGCTTTTTCTTTTCTCTTTAATTTGTGACTTTGTTTTATAATACCCATGATAGAGCGCGCTTTTTTAGTCTTGCGTAAATATTTTTTTTTTTTTTTTTTTTTTGTAGTTTGTAGGGTATAGTATACCTTGAATTACTCGTCTGAACTTTGTAACTTGACACTCGAAGTAAAATTGACCTAGGGAATTCGACGAAACGCTAAGAAGCGTGTTTCAAACTTTTATTATTAGATTAAGCAACCCCTTCTATATCGATCCTGCTCTGTAAAAGCTTCTTTCGGAACAAACTCATGTTATTTTGGTGTAGCGTTGGAAAAAATTCAATGAAAAGATTTGGGTATTTGAATAAAACACTTGATTCTTTCGACTTTTGTAGAACGGTGAGGGCCAGCACAGCGAACCGCTTCTTGGCACAACTCTCGAGCTAAAACCATCCGATCCACCGCACGACGTCGTGATAAGCAACGTAACAAACACGACGATGCACATCGAATGGCGCGGGCCACTGGCCATGAATGGCGTGCTTCGCTATTACATTGTGTACTACGACCACTTGGAAATGAAAGTCGACAAAGTACCACGCGTTGATCTCACGGGGCTCCGGGCGCATCACAATTACAGCATCAGGGTCGCTGCGTGCACAGTACAGTGCAGCGACAAGTCCCAGCCTGTGTACGCAATGACGGATATCGGTGTGCCAAATGCACCGCTGCCGCCTACCGTCAGATTCCTCAACAGCAGCGAGGTCAGGGTGTTCTGGAATGAGCCACTGTTTCCATCTGGACCGCTGGATTATTACCAGGTCAAGGACAACGATATCGTTATGAATATCACGAATACAGAGGCCATTATATCCATTCCCGACTGCAATACTGTGGGCAGGGAGAAAATGTACAAGTTCTTCGTCCGAGCCGTCAATATTGCACCAAACAACGAGCATCTGTTTGGAAACTGGTCGGAGGCTGGTGAAGGAAACTGCTTCAGTGCTGGCAAGTATCACTTTATGCGCGTGAAATTCCGTCGTTGATAAAAAGGTCGACTGTTCTCAAGTTGTTTCTTTTTATTATTTTCAGGACCGTCTTATGCGATATGGATACTCATCTGGATCATCGGGAGCATCAGTGGCATTGGATTCATCTTTTGTTTGGCGTATTCTTCGAAACGGTATGTCATTGTAACTCTGCAATCATTAAAAATGTTTTATTGGAACGTTTATTTGTTATTCTAATTTTTTTTTTTTTTTCTTTGCAGAATATGGCTTAAATGTAAAGAGATGCGGGATATAGAAATTGAAATTCCCCCAGGATTAACCTCCAATACGGTAACTATTTCCTCTTGAATCGTGAGATATCTCTTACTTCAAGTAATTTTGTGAACAATGACATTTAAAATTGCGTTGACAATTGTTCGCAGGCGCTCTTGAAAAAGAAAGAGCAGCACACGCGCCAGTCCTCGGCGGACTCGAGCGGTTGTTCGAGCGGCCAGGAATCGGCCAACTCCTGCCTTACATCGGATTCCCAAATTTCAAACGACAGTGGCACAGAGGTGGATCCGATCGCTCCCAAAGAACTCATGATCGATGCGGCCGTCGATTCATCGACGACAACAACAACGACGACGACGGGCTCCTCGCCCGCCGTCTGGGAATCGTCGAGTCTGCGTCAACGTAACGTCATAGGTGCCACGAAACCTACGAGTCTGGATGCCACTAGGTGGGCTGATCCATACGTGAAAATAGCCAATAGCTCGACTGAACCGATCGGAACAAACGAGCCAGCCGATTCACTATCCTTAGCGAGGTCCACGCCGAATCTTAACGAAAACATGAGCTTCGGTAACTCGCAGCAGATGTGGACCTCTACAGGTACATACCTTGGTTTTTTAGGCACTATATTACTTGGTTTCAAGAAGGTATTTGGATCGTTCATTTTTACACTTGGATTTCAGGTTACTTGAACATGTTGTCGACTGAACAGTTGCCGACCGACCCTAGTACAAAAGAAAACCCGAATCCAGGCAGTTACAGTGTCGTCGGAACTATGTCCAAATCTCCTCTTCGTGGTATGTCTGAAAAAGAGTCGGCGTCACCAGTAAAGACGAAAACAAACGACTCCAGCGTTAAACCCACGTCAAATCCTTACGTGAGTCTTGCCTCATTGGAACAAAAGACGAAGGATTGCAGTGCCCCAAAAACCTTGGACTCGATGAGGGTCCTTAACGAACTTGGCTTCAACACTCCGAAGCCGTTCGATAAGCCTTACGTCCAGCACGGCTTCCGCGATTTCCCAAAGTCCACGTTGCCTTACGATTCCACACACCAGCGGTCTCCGCTCACGATCTCCGCACAACAGCAGCAGCAACCCAGCTTCTTTGCTCAAACTTCACTTGCGGAGGATCTGACGAACAAACTCATAGCGCCGGTGTTGATGGAGTCAAAGCCCTACGTAGCTTTATCCGAGATTCCCGAGATGTTGACGAGAAATCCGGATGTTCCGATGCCGTCCACGTCAACAACGACTACGCACAAACCATACGTTGCTATAAGCCAGCTACCGACGCTTCCGCGAACAACGATTATGATGTCGACGGAGCGTGGAAGTGAAAAAGAGAACGAAACGAAGCCGTCCGTAGACAGTACTGCTTTCCAGATTCTACCAGACTCCAATACTCCGTCCATCACTAACTGCGATGCTGACGAGAGCCAACAGACAAACGGGTATGTTGACAACACACTTTCGTCTTTGTAAAAAAATTTTTATGTCAATGGTTTATGCGTATGAATGAAAATGTTATCATTTTTCCCAACAGATTCTGTTATCCATCAACGGTAATTGAAGTCAAAGACGGTCTGTCGTTAGATGGCTTGCTGTCAAATTCCCCGACGCCGTCGCTTGAATATGATTGGGACTCGAGTCTCGAAATCTCGCCATCGCACAGTCCGGCAGAACTGCAGCAGCAGACGCAACCGCAGTTTCAAAAGTCGTCGACGGGTTACGTAAAGATGCCTGAACAACAAATTTTGCCTGGCGCGCGTTTTGTTAAACTGCCGCCAACGTCGATTCAGAAGCAACAGGAACATCAGTCGACGACCGACGAACAGTCGTACAGCAAAGTGGCGGTTGTGCCGCATGTACAATGAACTGAACTTAATGAAGAATAGTGCGTGGCCTTCTCAAGTGTATAGTCGAGAAATAAGGATTTTGACTCTCTCATGAGCCTCGAATCTTTCTTTCACTGATAATGTTTTTTTTTTTTTTTTTTTTTTATTTAGTTTTTTTTGCAGCTGCAAACTGAAAGTGAACGGCTTGAAGTATTTTAGCGATTTTTTCGTGGAAATGTGAGTAAGAGTATTTGTGGATGTGAGTGAGTGCGTGGGTGTGTAGAAAAAGTGGGAGAGGGTGCATATAAAAAAAATGTATAACAACCGAGGATCGGTTTTTGTTAGTTAAATTTTTTTCTTGTAATAAGAAATCTGCTAAGTTGTCAATTGTAAATCATCTCAATGTACATGTATATTTATTATCATAGTGCCTCATTTGTGTATATTTTGATATAAAAACGTAGACATTTCTATTGTTGAGGAAATGTTTTAATTCGTAAAAAAAAAAAAAAATAGTAAAGTTAAGTGGACGTAAGCTGTAAGATTAAACCACATAAAAAAATAGATTTTTTTATTAGCCAGAGATAAATATAATCAACTTTTTGAAACTCGATATTTTCATATTAGCAAATTTTTATGAATCAAAAATAAATAGTTGATTTATTTGATTCAATAGCTAATGTAAAACTTTGGGTGCAATTGATGACGAATTGCTTTTTACATTAATTGGATTCAAAGTTTTTAACTTGCTTAAGTATCAAGTAACTCAACTTTAATTTTTAAGTGTATCATTTTTATATGAAATGGATATCAGATGAGTTTCTAAAAATCAACGATTCACTGATGTCGAGATTATTGTGATGCTATACACTAGTAAAATACTAGTTTTAAGATTGTCTATGTCGATAGATACGAACAATGTTTTTTTATTTAGCATGAGGAGTTTATATTTATATATCTATATTTTTTTTCTAAACATAATATCAATATTATTAGATGAATAATAGATTTAACTTAAAACTTGAGAGAAAAAGATTGCAAATATATTTCGAAACAATAATTGTGCAAGAAAAATTAAATTTTTCGTTAAATTTCGTTTTGCAGCTTGAAATTTACGTTGCGACGTGTATCTGGACTAAGAACTGTTAAAACTGTTTCTACGCTAGAGCGAGACAAGCCTACTTAATTAATGTTACTTTGAGTAAAAAAAAAAAAAAAATGTTTAACAAGCGCGTAATATGCTGAAATACTATAATTTGTCATCATTAAAGTGAATATTTTTCATTCGCTTAAAATAGAAAATTTATTTATAATTACCGATCAGCTTTATTACACTAATAGCGTTACGTTACAAATATGCAGAGCAAAAAGAGTTGTAAAATGAGCTGATTCTGTTTTCATAAGTCATAAAATATGACGTTAATCTTCTAATTTTGTATAAAGAAAGTAATTTCGTATTTCCTTAATTATGTAGAGACTTTATTGTTTTTTTTTTTTTCTTTTTGAAATACTGAACGAGATTTTTTGTTATGTATCGTAAGAATGAGAGGACAATGTCAATAAAAGTAATGTCTAATTGCAATAACCTGCATTATTATTAATTAATAGTTGGGCTGTCGATCTGATGATCTCAAATATTAATACGTTATTCTGCTTATTCCCGCAAATATTCCTCCTATTTTGATTGGCTTTATTTATCCAATAGACATTCTTAGACTTATTATCCTTCCTTTCCTTTTTTGTATTTCCTTGAGACGCTGAATTACACGAGACCATTTTCTACTCTACTTAGGAAGTATAAATTTTATTACACATAACAAGTGCCTTTCAAGGTTTCACAGTTTTTTTTTTAACATACCGCGATCGTAGTCCTTTTATTAAAAACTGAATATCTAATACAAATGAGTAAGTATACACATATAGCATCGAAAATTTTAACCAAACGGTCCGCGTACGCCAATGAATTTATACTCGAATACTTATGCAAAATCTCTCCCAGTAATAAAAGTTTAGATCCGTTACGCAGCATATATATATATATCAGTGTACACCTGTTTCGAATGGAAGAAAGGGGTAAGAAGGAATGGATAATGTCAACTGGACTACAGCAATGAATGCACTTAGAACTTTCCCGGAAAGGAGAGAGAAGGGGCGAGGTAAAAGAGAAAGTGTGCGTATTTTTCCACAATTTTAGGAGAAATGGGGACCTTTATTGTATGCACGACCGAATTTCACGGATCTCCAAGAATTTACATGTCATCCTCCGTCATTTGCAAGAGTATTTTTCGCATACAAACTGTTGTATGCCAATATTTATTATTTTAAAATCCAACGGGGCAAAAAAAATTGAAAATCCGCAATTTCCTTCAAGGTGTTGTGTCAGAAGTCAATTATGAGTGTTCCCTCCACTTTTTACTGTTCCCTGCGAATGTTGTGATTGCTGTGTGAGCTACGACGGTGGAAACGCTCTCTCGAGTTAAATTTTGTTCTCCGAATGAAATCCAAAACAAAATTTGATTAAGCACTTGTTAAAAGCATTTTTAACTACAGGTACACTGGTTTTTCGATCAACTTTTACCATTTATAATATCATAATTAATGCGGAAAAAAACGGAGCGTTCGGTCGAAAAAAGCGGTAAAAAAAAATTAGACAAATAACGACGCGGTGTATGCAGCCACTGTTGGAATCACAATCGTTGAGATCGAAAAGACCCTTTGAATTTCGCGAATCCAAATCTCTTGGAGATTTATTTTTCGTTCCAACGCGCAGTAAACGTAAACGAATTCAGAGACGAGGGATCCTCTTTCTAAGGGATCTATATCATTCTACTGGGAATATTACCAACATTTTATCCCTTTTACTGGTGGCTATAAAATTAGATACCTGCCTCTGCATTGTTTTGTGTAGAAAAGCCTTTTTTTTGCAAGATCAATAGACGACAATGCTACTTTGAACGATAGTATAGCTAAGTGGTCAAAAAAAGTCGTGTGCCATTTAGTGCCATTAATCAAAAATTGCAGCAGTTTGATAATATACACATTACGTGTCCACTGTAATGGGATGGATGACCGAGTCGCCCGACGAGGAGAACTTTGCAAGGGGTAATTGGGGAAAAACGGGATACGTAAAAACCCCGAAATTGGGTATTGCGTAGAATTTATAATGCCACACTACGAAATTTATAGATCTTATAGTAATTTAGACTTATTTATGTTTGGCATTTCCACCTGCAGTGTCGTCCTATCATAACATACAACGACAATTGTTTTGAAGTGGCTGATAGATTGTTCGACAATTAGTGAAAAAAAAAAAAAAAAAAAAAAAAAAAAAAAGAATCAACTTGGATATTATACTAAACTATAATAATGATTCCCAAATAAAGTCATAAAATTAAAACTATACTTTCTTTTCTGGTAATCCGTGAATTTGTCGTGCCTTACATGTATAACATAACGTTTTGCAATGGTTTTGTCGAAGGTTGAAGAAAAGAACGCAAACTTGCATCCACGTCCAATTCAAAAGTTCGAACCCTCGGTGAGTTGTGGGAATTTTTAATGATTACTGCAAGGCTGATTAAAAATCTACCGTTACATATCCCCATAAAACTATTGGTGCCAACTTGTTGTCAAGGCCTAAAAGGCACCACTTTTGGACCAAAACACGTGCAGAATTTAATTGTCAACACAGGTTGCAACATTAGTTCCGAAAGGTCGACAATTCCCTCAAGTCACCGACTTATTTCCGCAGTTGGGATATGTATATATACGTATATTGTTAGGTCAGGGGGTCCATCGTTACCGCAGAGACAAATAAAAATTTTTCCGTTCAAGTGCACAATGCGCGCAATTTTTCTAAATGGCCCTTACGCGTCTTACGGGCACTGAATCCCTTTCATCCGTCGCAGCAATGATATTTCGCGCATGTGGCAAAATATCCGTCCCTTGTTTTCCTCTCGGGTGTGCGGGGCAGTTGGGTCGCCGCCGCTCCTTTCATCTTTCCTCGTGCCCCTCCTCCCGCTGCTTCTCGGAGGAAAAGCTCTTCTGTACACTTACACGGTTGGCCGCGCTGCGAGGGCCAATATGAGGCGCGTCGCGTTGTCGGCCACTCAGTCGGTGTGTTTCCTTCCCAAAAGTAGCCGAGCACACCACGCTCCTACACACATATATATATTTATATATAACGTACCTGGTGCTGTTGTTGTTGACTTACATCAGGATGAAGAAGGAATTTGGTCTGTTTTTGCAACTGATTGCACTCAATTGCGCCGTTGGTCTCGTGATCCCTCGACGTGAGTACATGAAATAATAACACGTGGGATTCTGGCGTGCGATTCTAATTTCTTTTTTTTCTTTCTTTGAATGTCTTAGCCAAGCCGACAGTTCCCATTGTCTTGTGGCACGAAATCGGTAAGCCACTCATCTTTGTATATTTCGTTACTTTTTTTCTTTGCATCGCGTGTATGTACAACCTATAAGCAATGTTTTCAACAAGTTGACGTGAATATTTTTTTTTTAACGTAAACGACACATCGTAAATAAGTGAGCGATTATTGAAAAATCTTTGGATATTCTGCACGGTTTAAAAATAATTTTGTTTCAAATGCCGTTACGAGCAATTGATTTTTTCGAATGAATCACAACGACGAATAAAAAGGCTCGAACCATGTAACGTACAATTTTTTGAAAAGTAGTTTTTTTGTAACGAGAATTTCTAATGCAACGCAGGCGACAGTTGTGACTTTATGTATGGCATGAAAACGATACAACAGATGCTGGAGAATCAACTGTGGGAACTGTACGTCAAATGTATCAGACTCGGCGACGGCTTCAAGGCGGTACGCATATACATTTTTCTTCTGTTCTTGATTATATCACTAAGTGTACGTTAAGGATTTAGAAGCCCGGACTACATGAGCACATACAAATACGCTCCAGTTGGAACAATGTTATTATTATTTATTTTGATGTGAAAACTTTATTAGGCGCGTTGGGTGACTTTTAGATGGGTTCGCGTCAACGTCGCTCTGGCTGGCACCGACGCTGCATCGGGGAAAACATGCTGCTCATGTGTCTATAGTCGAGCTCTTCGCTCTCTTCATAGTCTTAAACATTGTAAACATGCTCTCTCGGCCTCACTAAGAAAACAGTTGGTTGAGACGTTAATTTTCCCCATTTTTGATTATATATGTCTGTGGCATATCATGTTATTGATTCAAGTTCAAATCTTCGCCTCCACACTACTCTAAATGCGTGTGTTCGTTTCGTGCATGGAGGGATTGGTAGATATGAATCGCTTTGGGGTGGCTTTTTGTGGGTAGGCGTAGAGAGTATCTTCTTGGCTCTTTTGCATAATAGCCCCACTTACTTGGCCACACGTTTCTCATTGATGCTCTCTCACCCGCAATTAAGACGGTCCATGCGCTTTCCGCAGCATTATCTGTTGTGCCCTGCTTGTCCCACAGAAACCATGAGAAATTCTTTTTTGATCCAATTCAAATCGCCTTATTCAAACGCACTCTATTTTCTCTTCAACTCACCCTCGACTCGAACCATTGGAATACAGAATGCAGACTTTCACCCCGCCTCTAGATTACCCTTTACGTTATTCTTTTCATGCTTATCAACACTCATCTTTCATCATTTTCTCATGGATATACACATGGAAAGACAAATGTAATTGTATATCTAACTGAATTTATAAATAACCGATAATATCACGTATGTTATTTGAACTGTAAAATTATTCTGTATGAATTATTATACTGTATTTTCCTGTGTAATTTACTTGAAGGCACACGTGGTCATACCACACGGCTTAATAAACGCTACTTATACTTACTCTCACTTAAGGATATAGATTTTTCTAACCGACGCTGTTGACACTGTGACGTTTATACTCGTTATACCGTAAAAATATCCCCACCGAAAATTTATAATCGTTTCGCTGTACGATTTTTTACACATTTAATTTAAAAAAAATCTCAATTGAATACTCTCCATTTTTCTTTGTACGACAAAACACTATTGGATAAACATTGAATTTTTAAATTGTGGGTTTTCCTGTAAAATAAGACCGAAGGGGGTCGAGTATGCGTAAACATAGGTACTTACATCCAGAGTTGCTACTCCCCTCACTTCTCTGAACTTTCCCGCTGCTAATGCTAACTGTGGTGACCGTCCTTAAAACAAGGATGTCCTGTATAGAAAATTCGGATAGCGAGGGAGATGGAATCGGGGCAAGAGTGGCATCTGGTTGCTAGTGGATGGCACTAGACGAGGGTCGGTGGCGGAGTGACAGTGCGCGACGGGGGATGTATTTTTTTTTTTTTTTTTTTTATATACTAGTTACGTTGGACGCGCTTCGCGTGCTTTATTTGTTTTGTTATTCGATTTCATTTACATTCATAAATATTTTTCTGCATTTCGTAATTCAATTTTAATACACAGCCGTGAAAAACTAATCTTACATTTTCTATCATGTCAAAGATAAAAAAATTAATTTTCTTGCCATCTATTGTTCGGATCCTTTCTTCAAGCTTAGCATTGTATCAATCATTTTTTAATTTTGGATACCATGACAAATACTTCAATACTTAAAACTATTAAAATGACAATTGGATTCAGGAGTACAATCAAATCAAACAGCATCTAACTCCAAATAATTGTAATGACGCAAAATTGATATTTAAAATAACTTTTCCCAATAAACCATTTGATACGTATTTAAATCCAAAAACTTTAATTATTTAGTTATCTTGCATTATAAAATTTTAATTATTTCAAAAATTGGCTTTTTGAACTAAATAAGTGTAACAATTCGCTACTAAGTTCTCACTTTTGCCGGTGTGGTCACCCGATGGGCAACTGGATTTTTTTTTCAACTTAGTGTGTAGTCTTGTAAATTATCACACACCAATGTTTCAAATTTAATTCCAGCAGAGACTTGATACTTTTGGCTATGTTTACAGATAAATAAAACTTGATTGCGCTATACTTTTATCTCGAGAATGTATGAACGTACGTTTGCATCATTTCTTGTTGAATTTTTGTATATATACTTAAGGATGTCATGAACAGCTACTTCAAAGACGCCAATGACCAAGTCCGAGAGGTGTGCGAGGAGTTGGAAAAGGACGAAATGTTGAGCGACGGCTTCAACGCCATTGGGTTCGGCCAAGGGGCTCTGTTCTTGCAAGTATCGTTATTGCGTTATACATAATATTGGTGTACAATTTTGATGCACACCTCCCTCAAAACTTAAAGAATCGCTATCACACAGTTTAATTTTTTTTCTTCTTTTTTTTCCTTCAACACGTCAACGTACACAGGCGAGCATTGGTCCAAAGATGCCCCAATCTGCACGTGTTGAACCTCATATCGCTGGGTGGGCCGCACCAGGGCATCTACGGCGTGCCGAAATGCACCTCTGCCCAGTACTCGTTGTGCGATTACTCGTTCCGAGTTTTGCACTACGCCGCTTACACAAAGTATGATCATTTTTTTGTCATCGGAATAAAAAAAATAATTCAAACGATATGATTAAAACAATGCATCAACCACACAGGGATGTCCAGAATCACATAGTTCAAGCCCAGTATTGGCACGATCCGCTAAACGAAGACGTTTACAAGCAGAGCAGTACTTTCTTGGCCGATATCAACAACGAGCGATACGTTAATAAGGTAAACAAGAAAAACTTGTACTGTTCATCGTTGCCCCAAGACTCAGGTATGGCTGTTTTGACACTATACAAAAATGCGAAACAGTAACATTGGAGTTAAACAAATGAATTTTTTTTCCAAAGTGGAGTTTGACTACTAGTCATGAAGGTGATATTTTCTGTTAAAGTTTTTTTTTTTTTCTATCGTAGACTTATATCAAAAACCTTGGGAGGCTAAGGAACCTCGTGCTGGTCAAGTTCGTTAACGAAACAGTGATCAAGCCCGTAGAGACCGAGTGGTTTGGGTTCTACTCGCCGGGCCAGGCCGTGCAGACCGAAAAGTTGGAGGATTCGGCCATTTATAAAGAGGTACGTGTATTTTAAGTTTTTGCAAAAAATACTTCGAATGAGTTAAAAATCGCAAATTGTTTCCAAAGGACCGGTTAGGTCTGGCGGATTTGCAGAATTCGGGTAGACTTCACTTTCTGGCGGTTGAGCTCTTCGACTACACCGAAGAGTGGTTTCTGGAGAATATAATCAAAAGGTTTTTGAAGTAAAAATGTTGATCAACGACAGGTGTTTTTTGGTTTTTCTTGTAGCTTTTTGTACAAGTAACCATTTTTTCTTTGTTCCCCTCAGAAACGGAAGTAATTTTTAATAAATCGTTCTTTGAATGTGAATTTGATGGTAGGATATATCTGTGCTTATGATAACCAGACTGATACTGTTTTTAACTTTGTATACATATTTCTTATGATTATTTTCTTACAGTGTGATACAACGTGTTAAGACAATGTTTTTCAAGTACGATTTATAACATGGTGGTTAGCAAAATTTTTTTAGCCCAAGCAATGCATTCTAATTTTAAAGTATAAATTACAAAAAAATTGTTCAAGTGTTAAAATATTTAATCACAGATAATTTATAATAAGCTTGAATAATTAAAATGCATTGCTCTTTCAATATTTTATTGTGAATAGTGATAAACAAAAGTTTTTTTGGCTTTCAAAAACATTACTTCTCTACACAGAAAATCTATTTAACTTTACACTTACGGTACTATAATTGGAGTTTAATAAAGTACACAACGACATACACCACCTCAATATATTTATACAAATCTTATCTTAATCAGCTATCCACGCAATATACATTTTCAAGATTTTTGCTGAAGTATACGATGTTTTATATTCTATTTTATTTTACGATAGTTGAAACTAAATCAACACAGGAAATAACAAAACATCTGTTTAAAACGTATGCATAAATTTTCATTATGTAAAATGTTTTTTGTATTAGTAAGTAATAAATTATTGCCAAACTTCATAAAGAAATAATCTTTAAAACCGAAACTACATTTCAATGTATAGGTATACAAATAACCTCAAAGTGAATCTTTAAGTACGTTTTGGTATTTTTATATAACTGGTTGACAATACAATAGTTTATTAAAAACATTTTATCTTATATGATACATAAAGCCCGCTTTTTATGCTCATTGTGTTAAAATTTTAACAGTAAAAACAATAATTATATCACTACTTCCTTTCCCTTTTAAAGAAACGGGAACATCAGCTTACAATTAAAAACTATCATGAAAAGATAATTTCAGGAAAACCTTGTAAACTAAATTAAATTTTTTTTCTTATAAAATAACTGTCTACAATTTAACTAATGCAAAAAGTTATTACAAAAGAAAAATAAAAGGTTAGAAACTTTTGCATCATCAAGGAAAAGTGTAAGTCAACACAATCTTAATGGGCATGTAGTACCAGATGGGAGTTTATGATTACCATGATAAAGAATTGTAAAAATTTTTATTTTATACCGGACTAGTCCAACTTTAACCTAAAATATAGGTGTTTAAGAAAGGTTTTTTTATCATGGAATTCTAATATAATAGTTTTTTTTTTTTTTTTTTAAGATGAGTATAATTAAAAACCTTGAGGTGATGATTACTCTTACAACATTGCAATAATACTTTTAAAATCGAAATTCCGTTCATATTTGTTTATTTGTTAAAATCGGCAAAAAAAAAAAAAATACTTTTGGTGTATTATATGATTTTTTTCCAAAATTTAAGTTCCGTACTTGCGTTCTCCTTATTATGGGCGTCCCACGGGTCGTTTTGAACGTAGGTGGGACAGATGAAGAAAATGAGGCCTGTTGGAACCCATTTCATGGCTTCTGGACATTGTGATCTACAAAAAAATCTTTTCAACCGTATTTTCCTGTGGATCTCGACAAACATACGTAGCTTCTTTCTCCTCCTTTTCTTCGATGATGGATGTCTGGCGTCGAATTTTTCACGGAGATATGCACAAAGATATGACACACATTTGCACACCAACCATATGCTTTTGTGTAAAATATTGAGAAAAAAATTTTTTTTTTTTACGATTGAACTGAAATTTTTTAATTTTTATGAAGCGTCATGAAAAATATAATGCAAAGTATGTGTACCCAAGATAACTTTGAATATACATAGTATATCGTCATTACCTTTTATTTGACATAGAAAGCCACTTTCTTACGTATTGTGGGATGGTAACAAACAAAAAACTTTATATTCTCCCGGGTTTATAAGTGGCATTTATCAAGATGCAAAAATTAAAATCAAGTGTTTACGTACGATAAAATTAAAGATAACTCAAAAGTGGAAAACATAGTTTGGGAAGAAATTTTTAGAAATATATAACTTCGTGTAAAAAGTAATCGTATTATTAAACATAACATTATTAAGTACTCATGTTTGAAACTGAAGGTTTTTTTTTTTTCTTTTTTTTTTTTCTCAAAGGAAGTAGTTTTCTGAAAAATAGTTTGGAAAAAAATTTTTACTTAACAAAGCTTATTTTTTACATGACCACCTATAGTGTCGGAGAAATAATTCGAGATACAGTCATAAGTTAATAATTTTTTTATTTAGAAATACACATTTTTCTTAATAATAAATAAAGTATGACAATTTCAATATTAAGATTTCAGACTATTTTTTGCTTACAAAAATACAGGCACAGTTTCAGTAGCTGCAACCCTAATTTCGATTTTTAATGCAATAAATTATTGTATCTATATGTTTACATTACATTATGTATGAATACAATTTTTGCATGTAAATTATGGAAAAGCGGTTCGATGTCCCCACTGCTGAAACAAGTGTTCACGATTTTTTTCTAATAGTACAAGACATTTTGAGTAAAATAGTTCCAGTTTCAAAGTTGTGCTTAAAAAAAAGTTTTATTCATCCTACATATAGCATCGGAAACAAACAATTTTAACAAATGATCCATGTAGACCAATTAATATATACTCGTACTTTTGCAAAATTTCTCTTACTTATGCTCCGATGATAAAAGTTTACATCTGTTACGATGCACTATATGTTGTACAATGCACCTACGGTTATACTTTACAACCTTCATATATTACAGTGTACCTGTTTCGAATGGAAGAAATGGGTAAGAAGGAATGGATAATGTCAATTGGGAAACTCAAAAAATTCACAGTAATAAATGTAAAATTTTCCCGAAAAGAAGTGGGAGGGGCCGAGGTAAATGTATGTGAATTTTTCCACAATTTTAGGGAAAATGAGGACTTTTACTATGCACGACCCAATTTCACGGATCTCCAAGAATTTACATGTGATCCTCCTTCGACGTGGTTCCCATGTTATATTATTTCAGCACAGGTATAATTTCAGTGAATTTTATAAAAATTTTAATATTTATGTGAATGAAGATATTATATTTTAATGGGAAGAAATGGTGAATAAAAGAGAGTTTGTACGGTATAACCGTGACGTTTAGCGTGACTCTTGATTGATTTTTTTTCTTTTTCTTTCCGCTTTTTAAGACAATTAACATTACGGATAAGGTGGCTGTAAAAGAAGGATATGACAACTTGACGGACCTCACCTACGCCAACAACATTAATATTGATATGACATAAGAGTCGCCTTGAAAAGCGCAAACGTCCAAAGGAAGGACATATGGAGCAAATTTAGCTACGCCACTTTCCGCTCACTTCCAACACGTACGTATTATTTATTAATAATGAAATGAGTGCCACTTATTCGGAAATGATGGTTTTCTATTTTGTTACTTTTTTTTTTTTTTTTTTTTTTTCAGTTCCTGGCAAGTTGTCGCACACAGATATAGGCAATTTTGAGGTTGAAGAGAATAATTATCCATCTCTACTGGCAGGGCATATCGGAGCAATTCGAGAATAGAGAAACGTTTTGCTATCGACTATTAGTTTGCGGTCAAGACTACCAACGAACTGTCAATAGCCACGTGGAAACGTAATGGCCTCACATGGTATAGTCCTGGGGGAGAGAGGAGAACCAGAAGACCAATGAGAAATATGAAGTGGTTTGGTAGACCAAGGAAGTATTGGGTTAGGACCAAGATGACAATAAATTTAGCGTTGGTGGTGAACACTAGCTGAGTCGATATGGTTGAATCGACTGTAAATTGGAAAAGTTCAACGTCTCAAGGATATATTTGCGCTCAAAATGACAAGAGCTTAGGCTATACGGTCAAACGTGAGTTTTTAACTCTTTCAAAGTGACAAACTGCCTAATAAAGCCGATACCAGTGGTGCAGTTGTAAACAACATTAATACCATGAATTAAAATCAAGTGACGCAGGAGTTCTCTGTGAATTTTTGTCAAATTAAACTAACAAAGATTAAACGAGGTGAGAAGAAGAGCTCCACGGCTGTCACGGACAACAAGTTTTTCTCCTGTTGTTTCAATTAATAGCTCTTGTCTGCCTATGACCGGCTGTTCTGAATTTCCAATAATCTCTACAATTATTTTTTAACGTTACGTATATGTAGTACATAAAGTAGAAAATTACTGAAAAGTCAAGGGAAAATAGTTACCGTATTGGAGGCCTGGAAGAAGTTTCATTCCGATATCCCGCATCTTTGTACATTCGAGCCATATTCTGCAGAGGGAAAAAAACAAATATTTGAATGACAAATAAACGTTACAATAAGACATTTCTAATGATTGCAGAGTTTATTTCTTACCGTTTGGCACCACATGAATATCAATTTTCAACAAGATGAGTCTAAAAAAAAAAAAGAAAATAAGAAACGAACAAACGACTTAAGGACAGTTGGTTACTTTACTAGCGAAATTATTTTTACATCGATAAAGTGATACTTGCCGATGATTGTGGCGTAAATCGGTTTGCTGCTCTGGCTCTCACTGAACTGCGAAAGTAAAAAAAAAAAATAGTTTTATCAAAGGATCAAACAACATTTCATTTGATTTTTTCAAACACTGTACCAAAAATAACAGGATTTCGTTGTGAAAGAATTTTTTACAGAGCAGGATAAATAAAAAGAGTTGCCTATCAAACTAAAAATTAATCCTTGACACTCATTTTAGCGTTTTGACGAACTTTTTTTTCTTCGAGTATCAGTACAATCGATAATTTGTGTTGAGCCGTAAATATGTTATCTCCACGGTTTTTTAAAAACTAACACTTTGTTGTTTAATGCAATCCGAGTTAAAATGACGCACAATTATCACGATGCATCATCCGCCCTATAGGAATGAGACACCCAAGCCCTGACTTAATACATCCTAAATAAACTCTGAATCAAACATATAACTGTTAAACAAAGGTGGAAATGGATGTTGGAATTGAGATGTAAAACAACGCAATAGTAAATTTAGTATGTTTAACGAAATCCAAATATTTAGCGTAAATGTGTTTAATTTGTGCAAACATTTAAAAAAAAAATGTAATTTACCTAAGCGTATAAGTATTTTGGAAGTCAAAATTTGAAGTACTAGGTATACGACTTTATAAATTAATTTTAATTTCATCCATACCTTTTTTTAAATCGAAAATATTACTTGGAAGCTATTAACCAGTATCTAGACTTTTAATACCCAATAATTGATAAGTGCTTAACGACTTTTACAAATTGGGTACAATAATGGAATAAGCTGATTCTCAGAGTGGCATAAAAAAAAGTACTCATTAGTAGTCGCTTATCACGCATGACATTTTTCGATATCGTTAAACATCCAAACTCATGTAGCGTTTTGCATCTATTAAAATTGAGTTAAAAGTAATGCAGAGATTATCTCAATAACGTAAAATTAGTAGCTGTAAAATTTTACAGTCTACAATTTTTGAAGTTTTTTATTATATACAAGCACAAATTCGGTTTTAATTAAAATACATTTTATCTAAGCTATATATCGGTGGGGCTATAAAGATGTCTGAACTTAAGGCCTTACTTTTTTTCTAATATCGTTTTTCGTATGGCTGCTGAATACTGTTGTAGTTGTTAATGTAATTGAAGCGATACCACGAAGAATCGTTAATGGCCCTATAGTGTCAGGTGAATATAAAATACATGTGTATGAACCTATTTTACAAGTGATTTGGGTATCAAAGTTTCGATTTTAGCTGTAGTACATAAATTACACTACACAGAATTTAAGTATGTGTAAACTAGTGTAAATGTATAAACTATCGTACCATATGTTACGTGTAAATGTATAAACAAACGCTATTATACTTTTTTGTCCTTTTAAGTGAAACAACTTGAGCAATTATCGTATTACGTTAAAGATTATTTAAAATTAATGCACCATAGGAAAGAAAAACGTCGTTTTGAAGATTTTTAATCATTGCTAATTTATTAACGTCACAGCGTTGACGTTGAAATTAAAAAAAAAAAAAAAAAAATTATTCTCATTTAATGGCGGAAATATAAAAATTACATGAAATAATGAAACATAAAAAAAAAACATTTGTCATTAATTGTAAGTTATACTCACCGATATCGTACTATTGTAATTTGGAAACTATTTCGGGATGACAGGTTTTTTAAATAACACTTCTGGAAGCGCGCAGCACATTAAAAATTGACTCGGGAAATGAGCGCACGAACGCACGTACAGATACACAATGAGTGATAGCTGGTTCTTCGTGTATACGGTCAAGATATATGCCGTATATCAGGCGGTCCCACTTTTTTAGCTCTCTCCCCTCTACCACGTATGCCCGAGTAGAAATTTTCCGTAACATGGCCGACTGCCTGTACAGAAAAGGCAAAATATGCGTTTTCTTTGTGTCTGAGTTCAGGCCCTTCCCTGAACCTCATAAAATCTACTACTGTGTACTGTGGGAATTCTTAATCTAAATTTTTGTTGTTACCCCTGAAGATCCAAAAAAATGAAGCAAAGCCAATAAGGCTCTCGAAATAAGTTCACAATGCGGTAGCTTCACGCAATGAATAACAAATTACATTGATTTTGTTAGTTACATGGTAAAGTTGCAAGTTTACTGGATTCTATCGATACATTAATTTTTTCAAAAAAATACACGCTTGATTGAAACGTCTTTAGATAGCTCACCGATATTCTCAAAAGTTTATTACGGTTTGAACACTAATGGGTGATTCTGCCGCAAGTGGCCAATTTTGTATCCAGAGCTCATACTACTACAAGAATCTAAGTGAAGTAATATGGTGAAAAATAGTAGTGATACAATGATAACATTTATAATACTAGTAGGAAGTTGATAAGTTTAAACGCAGTAACACCTTAACCCACGATATTCTTGACAATAATTATGAAATCAAAACTAAAACTATGCCCTATGGTGATAATGATGAAAAAAAAAAAAAAAAGAAATCCTATGTAACATAATTAATGCATAAGGAAATTTTGAACTCATAAAAAATTTGTACAAGAGAAGCGCGCGAACATGAACAATTATGTATTACAAAAAAATAGCAAAAGTAAAATCAGTAGGAGAAAAAAGGGACAAATAGCTTGAAACGACCCTCTTTCCTCTAACTCGATACAATAAAATACAATACGAACAACATGATGCGAACACTATATGTACCATATCACAAACATACCTATAAGCCAAAAAGAATCCCGTCCTTGAGGACAACGACGTCACGGTGTCTCGAACGCGTAACGTACGATATACTTTTTTTTTTTTTTTATTATAGTGTAGTGACCTCATTTGAGGTATTGACACTAATACGTACGATATACTTGACGTTTTTGACGCGGGTATCAAGCTGCCGAAACTGCATAGCAACAGGCGAGTCTATTAACCACCCGAGGTAGCCGGGCAGCTAAGTTCGGGGAATTAAGTTGACGACAGTCGAACAGCCGAGTCCACGGCCGATCATAGGAGAGTTGGCATAGTTGCCTTGCACTTACACTGGAAGGAGCTAATCAAGTCCGAGAAACAAAAAATGAACTTTCCTCAAAAGTAAGCGATTCTAATGAGTTCATTGGAATCATAGTTTTTGTATGACAAAATAATACTGTCCATAGTACTTTTACTAAGTATGTACGTTAGCTTGTCCGCTACATCTAAATTTATTTATTTGATGATTTTATTTCGATTCAATGTTATTTAAGTAGTACTTGGTTATTCGGTTAATAATATTTTACCCATTCATGGGGGAGTTTTTAGGACATTGTTATTTACTGAGACACAACATTTAACAACATTAGTAATTTGAACTCACAATTAATTTCTTTTCGAAAAAAGCCTAAGAAACTTGCAAGCCGTTGAAATAACTGTTTCAATTTAAATATATATTCAGGTATTCGTAGCAGTGTGTTAAAAATTTTATCAGCCAGATAATTATGTCGTGGTATGTGAGCCTCCATCGCTCTGAAGAAGATATCTGGCCATACAATGGTAAGAATATTTCGGAATTTTATTTTATCCACACTATTAGTTTCCAAGAAATACTTACGTACCGTAACAAAAATTTCTTTTGAGTTGATAATATTAGAATTAATTCGTTGCCATACAATTTATGTGTTTCGACATTTATTCTGATAATACTTCCTGTTGCGATAGAAAATGCAGTATTCGTTGTTTACATGCACAAATTCTAAATCGATTGGTTTATAATAATTAATTGAAATTTTTATGACAGGTATGTCATGCTATAACACGATCAGTTAGTCACCAATAATACCCGTTTTCGATGGCCTGAAATGAATTATGTTACTTTTCGACGGCATTTTATGAATCATATGTTAGTTTTCAACAGCAAAAAATGAATTGTTCTACGTGGTTCCCATGTTATATTATTTCAGTGAATTTTAAAAAAACGTTTAATATTTACGCGAAATGAAGACACATTATAATATTTTAATAGGAAGAAATGGTGAATTAAAAACACGTAGAGCCTCTTTTTTGCTGGCTCAACTAATTTTTGTCGTAATTTTTGTTATCAAACAGAAAAAAGAATTTTTACGATCGACTGATGTTACGACAATGCATGTGGATCATTTTACAAAAAAAAGGGCAGATTCTGAAGACTAAAGTACAAAAAACTGAATTAAAAAGGGTTTTGTAAAATTTCTCAAATATTTTTGCATCGTATGTGACTATAACAAGTGATTGTTTTATGAGCCAATCTGGCCAAAAAAATTTTCCTAATGGTAAGGAAGTGTTATTAACTTTTGGGAAAAAACGGGATCGTTACAGGCTCTGAGAGAATCGTAGTGGAATCAGGATTGTTACGCATTAAACAAAATTTGCACTTTGTCCTTACACTTATATCATGCAACAGCTATATATTGTAACCTTGTACTTTTCAAGTCGATAACTGAACACTTACCGAAAATATACTTTATCCGAAAGTGTTACTGGCCACTCTAAGGTTTGATTTAGGGTGGACTTTGCGAAATCGCGAGTTTGTTGTACAAACAAATTAGAAAAATTTCTACGATTTACTCAGCCTTCATAGAATACTAAATTTTTCAATTGGAGCTTGGAGCTTCCGAATACTTTCGTGTTCATTTGCAAAAGCATTTTCCATGGATGCATTGGATTCATCAGATTTTTGAGACCACCGCTTATACTAGTGTACTTATTTCATCGTATTAAATAGAATTTTTTTGTTCGACACGTTAATAACGTACACAGACGAGCATTGGTTCAATAATGCAGCAAATTGGGCGTATTAAACCTATTACCGCTATAGGTGGACTGCACGAGGGCATCTACGATGTGCCAAACTACAGTTCTTATATAATTATTAAATTCTCTCTCAAACCAGTTATTCGATTTCAAACATAAACAGACCACATTTTTTTTTTTAATTTTATGGTGCAATAAAAATTTTTTTTGCATTTACTACATTTTGTCCTCCAACGTATTTACGGGATCCTTCACCAACATAATTGAATAAAATTTAATTAACTTATGAAATACTTAATTCATGTTTTGACTCTATTCGCGCGGCTACAGTTTAAACCATGATACATAGGTGTGTGGCGTTGCGCATCCATTTTAGTTGACCAATCAGGAACGCTTTCATCGCGCCGCCATGTCTGTCTGCGAATTTCAAAAGCTTTCCAAATAGGCCTTATCGCTTAACACCGCGAGCATACCCATCATAACATTTAGGCTTGTTTGACATTTCTTAGGCTCCGGTCGCACTCTGATGGGCTCAAATGGTTACGCGCTACGCGTTACGCTCTCCATGTGGTTACCTCAACAATTTGAATTTCAACATCGATACGACGATACATATCGGTATGAAAAATATCGATAGTCGGAGAACAAAACATCTGAGAGACGAACGGCGCGGCTCGGGGGGGTTCGGACGGCGGACACTCCGACACTCGTCGTTCGTCGTGGACGGTTACCAGTCCCGCGTTTACTCGGAGGGCGGACAGTTGGAGTTTTTAATTTACGAAAGACAAGAAAGAACAAGAGAGGTCATTTAGAGAACGAAAAACGTTTAGAACTTTAACCAATTGATTTTGTAGTCTTACATTACGATTAACGGTCTTTGAGAACAACAAAGCAAAACGACCATGGCTAAGACGACAGCATCCGAGCAATGTGCAATCGCTGGGTCCATTCGTAAGTACCTGTAATTGTGTGTAGATTTATGTTTAATTTTATCCTCCTTTACTAAAATGCACTCGCATGTACGGATGCGTACACGCATTGGTTCTGGTTGTATTTTGATGTTGCACACTTGCTCGTCTATTAATATATATCCCTTTCGAGGAAGAATGCATGTTGGGCATTTAGGTTATGTGTTATTACTAGTATTTTGCACAACACCTCTACTTGACAATTAAGCACTACCATCCATCTATGTCTGACTTATTAGTGTTTTATTTTCTAAATCTTTCTATTGAATTTTTCTTATTATTCATTACGTACTCGTTGCATTAAATTAATCAGATTTTGGTGTGACTTGGGTTGACGTTTGCGTTTTTCACACGTGCGCTTGTGTGCCAAATCTTTCTGCTCTCATCTCACGCGAGAAATTTTTTGGTAAACTTATAATTTGTCGTATATTTAATAAAAGAAAAATTTTCGTTTTAGTGGTTGTCAAGTCAGTATGAAATAATAAATAATTCGTGAAAATCGCGATTATTTTGTGCAATTAGATTTGAATGTTTTATTTTAGTATGGTAATTGAGCAGTACATATGATTTTTATGCCTCAACTATTTTTGACGGTGCATCGCAAGAATTTGAGGAATATTTTGTGTCTTCAAGAACCACGTGATGCAAAGATCTTTCATTAATTTTTATTAAATTTGTAAATTTTTTTTTTTGGTCCAACACGATACATAGTCATAGAATTTATTTTTATACAATGACAATTGCAAGTTGATTTAAAAATTCAATACCCATGTTTTATACTTTTACATAGGGAGCCAGAGAATGGAAAAATCAATGACAAACGCTCTAATTGTTTATGTATCCCATGAGGCTTGGTTAAAGTCTGTGTTAGAAGGAAATCATGGTAGAGTTGACACAAGCATAGATTATGGTGACAAAGAGGAAGAGGAAGAAGACTACTCCAACTATCAGTTCGAAGATGACATTTTGTACTTAAGATCTCTAGATCCTAAGGAATGGAAAGAGCAAGATCATTATGCAGTTCTTGGTATTAAAGATCTCAGACACAAGGCAACAGAGGATGTTATTAAGAGAGCTTGTAAGGATTTACTACACCAGTGTAGTGATAAAGTTTTTATTAATTTTCTCATAATCAATCAAACCTCTAAAGATTTTTTTATTATTTTGTAGATAAACACAAAATTCTTAAACATCATCCTGACAAGAGAAAAGCAATGGGTGAAGAGATCAGAGTAGACGACGACTATTTCACTTGTATAACTAAGGCTTGGGAAACACTTGGTAATCCAGTCAAAAGAAGAAGCTACGACAGTGTCGACCCATATTTTAGCGACATTCTGCCAGATGAAAAAGAGGCTAAGGAAAATTTCTACAAAGTCGTAGGCAAGGCCTTTGAAGAAAACTCGCGGTGGTCGTTGAAAAAGCCAGTTCCCAAGTTGGGCAATCCAAATACTCCACGAGAGCGGGTAGAAAAGTTTTATTTGTTCTGGTATGGCTTTGAGTCTTGGCGAGAATACTCTTACCAGGACGAGGAGGACAAGGAAAGTGGTCAGGACCGCGACACGCGCAAGTGGATCGAAAAGAAAAACAAATCCGTCCGTGCCAAGAAGAAGAAAGAGGAGATGATAAGAATACGACAGCTCGTTGATATGGCATACAGCATCGATCCGCGCATCCGCAAGTTCCAACAGCAAGACAAAGATAAGAAGCAAGCCGTCAAGCGTGCCAAGCAAGAAGCCGTGAAAGCCCGTCAGCAGGAAGAAGAACGGATAGCCCGCGAGGCGGCGGAAAAAGAACGCTTGGAGCGCGAGAGGCGCGAGGCTGAGGAGCGTGCCAAGATGGAACAGCAGAAGCAAGAGCGTGACCAGCAGAAAAAAGCTCTGCGCAAGGAACGTAAGAATCTGAGAGATATTTGTAAAGAAAATGCCTACTTTGCCAAAACGACAGACGAAAGTATCAGACATATGGAGAACGTCGAAAAAATGTGCGAATTATTTAAGTTGACCAAGTTGGAGGAAACGGTAAAGAGTGTGAGGGCCGAGGGTAAAGAGGCCTTTTTAAGGATAATGGAAGAGGTCGATCAGAGGCTACAGGCCGAGAGAAGGGCTGTCCTCGGGCATAAAGACAGTGACGCGAAGAGTGCGCCCGAGAAGCAGGTTAAAGGCTGCACAGCTCCGTGGACTGAAAACGACTTGCAGCTGCTCATTAAAGCTGTAAATCTTTTCCCAGCGGGGACGAATCAGCGCTGGGAGGTTGTGGCGAATTTCATCAACCAGCACACGAATTCTACTGATGGAACAAAACGCGACGCCAAAGAGGTATTAGCTAAGGCCAAGGACTTACAATCCACCGATTTTAGTAAATCTAGTATGAAAGAGCAGGCCAATAAAAAAGCCTTTGACAATTTTATCAACGAGAAAAAGCACAAGGACGTTGATGACAGAATGCCCGCTGTCACTGAGAGACTCGACAATCCCATCTCCAACGGCAAAAGTGAGTTTATAAATATTCGGAGTTTCTTTTATTTTGATCATTAGGTTCTATTTTGATTTTTTACATTTTTTTCTCATGATTTTTTTGCAGGTGCCAAAGATGCCGAGGTAAAGGAAAAGTCTGTAAAATCAGAGAAGACAGAACCCGCAGCATGGACACCAGCTGAACAGAAACTCCTGGAGCAGGCTCTCAAGACTTACCCAGCTTCCGTCGCTGACAGGTGGGACCAAATCGCCGCGTGTTTGCCTTCTAGAACGAAAAAAGAGTGCATGAAGAGATACAAGGTTTGTATTTGTTGTTGCTAGAAGTTGAAATTTCGTGTGATTGTTGTATGTAATTTTTTCTTCTCTTTGAACAGGAATTGGTCGAGCTCGTGAAGGCCAAAAAAGCAGCCCAAGTGTTGAATTAGTGTTGACTTTTGTTCCTAAAGCAAAAAATGCAATAGGTTTTCAAATGAGTGTTCGCTTTACTGCTGAAATTTCATTTACAGGTGTAGAATTCCCATGTGAAGAAATGCCGCGGTCAAGTTGTCTTTTCAAAGTTCAAACACTCGACTAGCTATAAATAACACATTTATAATTATTATAAAACATTTTTACATTATTGTAAGATCGAAAGTAAGGAGTTTAATACTAAGAAAATTGTACAAGGATAAAAAAAAAAATCTACATCATGCGTTACGACGTTATTTTAGCCTCTGTGATTTCGTATCAAATGATGCTGTAATTTATGTAAGATAAATGAAATTGATGTGTAAAAGACAGGTTCAGTAAAATAATTCATTTAACCTTGGAATTTTTATTGGTTCTTTTTTTCTTTCATATCCCTAAAAAAACCTCAAAATAACAAATAAGTGTTATTCGAACAAAATAAACAACAAAAATGTAGACCTCAAATTTTGTATATTTATAATTTGACACATTATCTGACAACATCAACAACAACAACAATTTTTATTAGATTTTTCTCAAATTTTTTAATCGCCTATTTTATTTCTTTTTTTTATTTAAATTTATTTATATTTCACATACTTGATAACACACGGTTTGCAGTCATAACTCCGTTTATTTCCCCATTTCACCTCACCCACTATTTCTTATTCTCTGCAGCATAAATGAGGAAAACGTATCTTCCACTTCATGTATTTATTTAATTTAATTAAATATTAATGGTACTGTAAATTATTATTCGTTATAATATTTACAAGCTGTGTGAATGAAAATGATCAAGAGTCTTTTAATCATTTATTTAATTATTTTTATTTTTATTATTTTTTTTTTTCCTCTCATTTTCAATATTCGACAGTCCACTTAATGGAAGTGTTTGACAACATTTTTCCCAACTTTTTATATGAAAAATATTTTTGCATCGGTCGCTAGTTAAAGTTTCTTCTCACCATCATCGTGCCACAATTATTTAACTTTCATTAATTAAATTTATATTCCGTACCGTCATTATTGTACATAAATATTACTGTTACATTTCTGGTTTCAACTAAGTGTTCGTTCATGTAGTTTGCTTGTGCGTGGCAGATTGAGTCTTTACAATCAAAGATCCCGATTAAAAAGGACTTGGAAAATTTTATTACACTTGTACGCTTTTTCAGAGTTAAATAAACATGAGGATTTTACACAAACGACTCTCAATATACGCGCCAGCAAATTGTCAAAAGTCATTCATTGGTAATTTTCATTTATGTGCATCGACACGTCGAAAAAGGAAAATACATATACATATGTAGAAGTAGGAGTAACAGCGGCATTCATGTAATAAAACCTTTTTTTTTGTCTTC
Organism: Copidosoma floridanum; assembly: GCF_036245765.1. Taxonomy (NCBI): domain Eukaryota; kingdom Metazoa; phylum Arthropoda; class Insecta; order Hymenoptera; family Encyrtidae; genus Copidosoma; species Copidosoma floridanum. Next base: position 5,781,482 of record NW_028321902.1, on the reverse strand, counting down.
TTTCATAGCATGACACTTAAAGATGTATAAAAAATTGTAAGATAAACTACTATTTGTTGCTTAGAGGACGAGTGAGCGAAAACGTAGTCTCAACTACCCACATATTCCTAGAAGTATATGTATATCATAAATGTTTTCGTGCTCCCTCATATCTCTTGGTTTTATTATTACAAGACTTTTATTTTCATTTGTAATTTTTGCTCAACTTTCAAACGCGCGTCAACGCCGTGACAAATTTTATGGCAATCCGATTGGTTGACACCAGCTATTTTTGAGATTCACAAAAATTTTCGTCACTCTTGTTTGTCCCTTTGTTCGGAGAACGGAAAAAAATCAAGATTTAAAAAATTCGTTTGGCACTTGGTTCCAATGAAATTTGTGAGAGGAGTGTCCGAAAATTTTCGTGAAAATCTTCCTCGGGAGTACAAATAAATTAATACACATCACTTTTAACCATCGAGTTTTTTTTTTTAGATGTGTCCACTTGTGAGCTTGGCTGGACGACTTTTTTTTCCTCACATTGTCCTGTGGGTCTCTTCCAGCGCAAGGCACGCGCATCTTTTCGATTTTATCGCCGAGGAGGAAGAAAAGTTTCGTATAAAGTTACTCGGCTACAAGTAATAATACCGTTTGACACTTTGTTTCGTAAAGTTTCGTTGATTGGTTTTTTCAACTACGTGTATAAACCATCGGTAAAAAGTAAAACAAGTAGGGCAGGCTGTGCACGTAAAAAGTTGTTTGAAAAATCACCTCATCTGTTATGGACTTGACTTTTTTTTCATAGTATGGAGCAATCTAACAATTGTACTTTGCTCTGCTTCTATAGCTGAGGAGTAAAAAAAGTTATTCTGCATAAGGGCACTTATATCGAGGAAAGATGAAATGTCGCTGTTACGATTATTGATCGATTGTACGTATCAAACGAAATTATTTTCATGTGCATTAAATTTATAACAATTTTAAGCAAAAACATTCTTAAACTTTGGAATTTTGAAAATCATTTCCAAGGACACGCTTACATTGATTAATTTAAAATATTCGCATTCTAAAAGGTGAATTGTAGAAAAAAAAAAAAAAAAATTACCTATACTGCGTAGTACATGTGAAATGACAGAAAATGTGTTGTGACGTTTGTAAGTTTTTAAAAAGTTACGTCTTAAAAAAAAAAACAACTAAAATTTTATTTTCCGCCTCCTCGCGATATTTTTGTTGCTAAAAATTTTAATCCAGATCTCGATTGATTCAACTCGTAGGTTTTATCCTTCAAAATCTGGAATCACGATCTATTATTATTATTACATTTGTGGCTTTCCGCGTCTTATATAATATATAAATTATTTTTCGCACGACGAGACAAATGTATTATCGTATATAAGAATTTAATAGATCGTGTTATTTTTTTTTTTTATTTGTTTTTTTTTTTTTTTTTTTTTGCTACAAGATTGATAAAAGTCTTCGCTGGTCCGAATGAATGTTAGGCACTTGTCTCTTCTATACGAACCGTTGCATAAACACATAAAACACAACGAAGTTTCTTTCGCACCAAGTTTGGTAAATTTAATTATGTATTATATATTCCGGTAGCTAATTTTTTGTTGTAAAAAAAATTTAGAAATTACCAAAGTAACAGTGTTTTTATTCTTATATAACTATTAGGTATATTTAGGTATATATATAAAATTTATCATTTATTAATGTCAACTACTGAATTTTTTTTTTTAGTTTTTTCGAGGTAAACTGAAATCGCTGAGTTATTGGTAAAGAGAAAGAAAGAGAGAAAGTGACTTTTCCACCGTAAAAATAAATAAGCAGTTTTATTACTCCTATGAATTGTTTGTTCGTATATTTATATTCAATGTTCATATCTTAGGAAATTAATTTTTTCCTTAGTTATAATATTGTAGTTACGTATCAAACGCACATTTGTTTCTCATAAAAATTATTTCTTTTACTATCTTTTTTTTTTCAAATACTAAGTTAATATTTAGAACTACATAATATTTTTCAAAAAAAAGACATGTATATTTTAAAAAACTTTACAATGGCAGGTCCATTATTTATATCAGCTAAGTTGGAAAATGTTATACAATTTTATTGACAAAGTTAGCAAAACTGCTGTTTATAGAAGTTATTACTTGTTCCTCGTTATTAGTTCATCCGTAGCAAATGCATTTAGATTTTTGGATAGAAAATTGATCGCTTTCAGCGTTTGCATCGTAAAGAATCGATAAAAAATCTTACATAAGAATGTTTTGTTCAAAAATGACGGTAAACAATGATTGTGAGACATTGATTTGTTTAACCTGTAAAATGTGCAAAGGAATAATTACACGTTACACGCATCATTCATCACACGTCAGGAATTGCGACCTTAATTATTTACTTTGTAAAACACACCAAACATTTAATATATATTTAATATTTAATGTATCAACGTTTAAACTACATAATAATTAATAGTTGTGTAAATTTTTCAATGGAAATTTAAAACATTGAAAATCCCAATCATTTAACCGTAAATGGCATGTCACAATTATTTTTTGTAAATAATTATAATTTATTCACATAAATCTATAAATTTGTTTAAATAATTTTTTTTATCATTACCATCGTTACGACTGGTAAATTTTTGTCGTTTACATTTATATACAAACTCTTCGGTGAAGATGGTTCTGCGAATTCAATATAAAACACTGGCTACAGAAAGGCACCAAATTTTTTATTAAAAAGTCAAAACTCAACCGTCAACTCGAAAGATTTTGCAGAAACGCAAATATACTCCGATCAGTAAATTTTTTAACTTCCAACAAACGCAACCAATTACCCACCGTAAGATTAGTAATTATTTACAAAACGATAGCCCATATTTGAAATTTCCTTTATAGTTTCTCTCTGTACAAAAAAAAAAAAAAAAAAAAAAAATAGAGGACAAATAATCAACGACTCGTACGCGTATTGCGTAGTCTCTCTTTCTCTCGATTCACCGAACCCCGAACGATCTCGTTTTACCCATGCATCAAAAAAAGGGGAACCCCTCGTCGGGACGCTTGCAAAGTAACCAATTATAACCTACAAAAACCGCATTCTTATTTTTCGTTCGCATCGTCGTACCCTCCTCTTGCGCGCATATCCCAATCGACCGGGAGAGCTCACCACAATCATCATCATAATATATATCATGTATAAATATTAACGAGGTGTATAACAATACGTCATATTATTTGTAATAAACGCCAGCGGTGCTGTGGAAGAAGAAAGAAACAAAAACAAGTCGAAACGAAATCTGTGGAAAAAAAACACACACACACACGCGCACACGCACACGTGAAAGCTCAGTCCCCGGCTGCCCAATCGGAGCCGCCAGGCGAGCGTCGCTAAGACGGAGGTGCGGGCGGTTGGGGCGACGGCTGCCTCTGCATCATCGGCGACGTCTGCGTGGGCATGAGCAGCGAGGCATCCTGTAGCGGTTGGTAAGCTACCGCAGAGCCCTGCTGGGGCGGCTGCTGTTGTCCGGGACCAAAATGCCAGGGCTGGTGGTGGGGGTGGTGGTCGGGTGGTGGGGGGGTCAGGCTGTTGGGCCCGGCCGTCTGCTGCTGCAGTTGGTAGGTTAGAGTTTGGCCTCGGCGTTCCTGCAGGAGCAGCTGGTGGGCAGCGCGGTCCATCTCCTCGCGGGTCATGTCCAGGGCCTCCTGCATCTCGCGCGAGGTGTAGCGCACGAACTCCGGGTCCGCGTACTTGCCCAGGCCTTGTTCCACCAGCACCTACGGATTGGGCACGGATTAATGGCTGAGCTATCGGCTGAAGCGACAATCAATGACAACATTAAGGACTGACCCTGCCGACGAGACTCTCGGCGCTGCCGATGACCTCGAAGTTGGGCTTCCTGTCGGCTGGGCTACCCGGTAGGCTGTGGGACAGGCGCTCGGCGCCCACGCTCCCGTTACTCTCTCCGCCCCAGGACACTGTAGGTGAGCGTTTCAAACATACTTTACGTTTACTTGTGGAAGATTTCCTTTTTTTTTTTTCCAACAATGCTTCAACACACAACATGCGCTTCCAGTCGTACTGCATGTATTAGGGCCCGATAAAAAAATTGAATACCAAAGTGATCTTGGATTGAAATTGACAAGTATTTAAACAAACTTTCTCACGTTTACACCATTACTGGGATAAGTGATGCATTTTTGAAAGCACAGCAGAAACTCAAAACAAAAACCAAAAACCAACTCATACGAAAAAATGTTAGTAGTATACATCAATGTGTAGGTGTTAGTCGACGATTCGGTAGTTGAAAATGATCAATCGCATGCTTCGAGCAACGTTCGACAACCAGGAAGGGGTAGTGCAATAGTCGGGGAGTAGATATATATTCCTTAAAATTTCACTTTGGCCGATTTATCCTTCGAACCTCTCGTAGATAATTAAATGCCTAAGGGTCGTATTCTATGGTACAATGTGACACATATGGAAACAAAAGATTTTTCGTCGTATTTTTTACATACATATATTAAGATACAGCTTTAATGAAACAACTAAAACTGTGGTGTAGATATACTCGTGTCAATGGGTGTATAGTTTTCGTGTGTGAACATTAAAATTAGATCAACGAAATAATGCAAATCGCGACACATAGAGGTATTATAAACAAACATGTAGTATACAGTGAGCACATCAATCGACGCCGAGAAATATCGTTTTTCTCAGCGTCAAAACCTAATTCGCCATTGAACAGTTACAAAAAAAAAGAGAGATTTCATCAATATCCATATATATACATAGAACTTAATCAGATCTCCTCGGTGCCCATTCGAATCCAACAGTGATACATCACTTAATGTATAAAACTACGTGATGTGCACGTGTATAAATCACCTCTCCCGTGATAAGAAGCCCGATGCGAGAAGCTGCACGAGTCGCACAGCCGCCACTGGTTGGCGTCGACTTCGGCAAGAAAGCCGGCCACGGCAATGGCCTGCCGCTGAGCTAACCTCAATCCATTGGCCACAGACCTCAACTCTGTCCCCGAGCTCCTCCTTTTGTCCCTTCCGCTCCTGAACCTGTTCCTCAGCGACAGGGATATGCTCCTCTTGGTCTTGGGCTTGTTCGTCCTACAACTACTGTCATCCTCCGTCAGCGCTTCGGGCCGCTTGGCTGACGACTTGGAGTAGGGGACACTGGGCGACGAGATGGTCGGCTTTACCGGCCGGTGTTGGCGCCGGGAGTGCTGGTGCGAGCGCAACGACATGGACACCGGCCGGCGTTGCTGCTGGCTCACCGGGTAAACGTAATCCCCGCAGCTATCGTCGTTTTTCACGCCCGAAAACGACGAGCTCTCCAGGGACGTCGTCTCGTCATCCAGACCCAGAACGTCCTCTTCGTCGTCGTCGTCGTCGTCGTCGTCTTCGTCATCGTCTATGTCTATCGCGTCCACCTGCTCCGTTTTATCCTGGTCTTCTTCTTCTCCGGCTGCTGTTGCTGTTGTCGCACACACGTATAGGATTTAAGGGTTTCTTTTACATTTTTTTTCTTTTTTTTCGTCACTAGTGAACCAAAAGTGTTTAGCGGGGTGTGCGTGGTCATTTGATTCTATTTATAATGATCTGTTTGGCAGCAGGGGGCTTTAATCACCAAAGTGTAGCATTTTTACCGACTGTACCCCCCACTTTGACATCATCAAATGATCCCGAACTTTTATTTGATACATAAAGAGAGAAAAAAAATGATAATGAGTGTACGTGTCAACACAGAATGAAAAAAAAATGCGTGAGAAAAATGAACGACAAGTGATGAAATTGTGTGCGCGTGAAAAAAGGTCGTACCGTGAGAGCTCCAGGTAGCGCAGTCGGGGCAGCATCCTTGACTGGGATAGGAATGGTACCTGGGCTCTGTGCCAGTGCCGGTGGTCGTCGACGACGAGGACGCGAAGCTCGGACTCGGGGCGCCCAGGGACGTGTCTGCCGACGATGTAGGATTGGCCGTGGCCATCGCAGCAGCCACCACGGCCGGATGGTGGTGGTGGTGGTGTAGGGCGCAGCAGTTGTTGGCCGATGCCGTAATCATGGAGCGCGTCGAGGAATTCCTGGTGATGGACTCGTCGAGGCTGACGTGCTTCAACCGGCGCAACGAAGGCGACGACGAAGGCGTAGGCCCCGGCGGCACTGGGCCTACGCCCGTCACCTGCCGCTCGACTCCGTCCTGAAGATGGCTGGACCCGCGAGCCGTAGATTTGTACCAGGTGGATCAGATGGCGGGACAGGATTGTCGTGGGCCCACGGCGATATCGCGAACACACATATGTGGGCACAGGGTTTACGGATCATGTCATGGACTAGCAAGTGGGAGTTCATAATGTAGATATAATTTTTAGATGCACAAGTGGTGTGCTCGTTTTTTTTTTTTTTTCTATCTTTTGGACTATGAGTATATTCTAAATGCGATTGGTAATTTGCGGTGATTTTGATTTTTTTTTGTCTCTACTGCATTTGCTAATATTAATCTAACCATCGACTGTGATAACCGAGGTGCTAAAGAGAGTATCAACACTTTTCATTTTTTTTTTATTTTGTACAATTATTTCAAACTCTGCATTGTTTTTGCTTTTGAAATTACGTAAGTTGAAAGTGTATTGTTCAGATTGCGTTTGATTCGAATAATTGTACATGTATGACGTATAATTTAGGTCAGGATTAATTTATCAGGGTGTGATTTTTCAAAATTATAATTAATTAACACTATACTCTAAATTACTAAAAATTATTTTTTAGGAGTGAATTTTCATTCTTCCAAAGAATTTGAAAACAAAAATTGTACCTCTTACTTATAAAAGTTATAGATGTCACTTTTCTAAAGTAAGCTGTACAATTATTTTTCAGTCTTTGCAGAGATCGATACTTCAACTCCCGTTTGACTCTTATTTGTGCCATTATTTGCTCTAACTCATTAAGGTGATACTTTTATTTCCTACGTAGACATACGTCCTCAGACGATTCACAGTCTTCTTTGGATTTTTACAACAATGAAAGCTATTTACAACGTTGCGAAATACTATGACTACTTTCATGATAACAATGATATTATTGATTTATTTTATCCACTTTTGTATCAATCAATAACACCTATTTTACTCAATTTTGTAGTTACACATTATTATATTTCTTCACTTCCTTTACTTATAAATTTTTACGAATCAAAAAAAGACTATAAAGCAGAAATAAATTTATGTCTACTACCCAATTCAAGTTGGTTCTCGGGTTGTCCGAAGCACACATACATACAAGACAAGAAGGAATATACATAAAGGGTAAATCCACGAATTTTGTGTACACGAGTGCAAAAAAAGCAGTGATGCATCCAGGCATGCAAGTTCTTTTTTTTTTTTTTTTTTTTGGTGAATGACTAAACACACGACAGTCAATGAAATTAATATCTATTTTGTGCAACGATCGTTATATATATTAACATCTCCAGCTTTGAAATTCAATTGTTGTTTTTCTGGGAGTAAAACGTGTTGCAAAATAAATATTGTTAATAGGTAAAGAAAAGCAAGTATAAATATTAAAAGCTGCAAAAATGGCATTTATATAAGTATACAAAATGGTAAAAAATGATAAAGCTGACGTGCGAAAACGTAGACAGCAAAATCTACATTTTCTGGTGAGGCTGCAGGTCTTACCGTAATCCCTATTCGGATGAAGATAGTTACCGCTACCTGGTCCACTGAAACGTACGAAAATGAACAAAAAGCTCTCGGAGACACATTAATTTTGTGTACGTGAATATGTCACTCGCTTCTGGGGTAAAAGTTTCCTCATATTTCCATACAACAACATTTATCGATTTCTCTTTGGTTTAAATAAGGAAATTTTCACCAATATAATACACGTGATGGAAATACGTTCAATACACACAAAAAATCATTACTAAATAATTATTGTGTACACATTATGGTAAATATCATATGTATATATGTATATCAATTTAAAGGTACACGTATAATGTCTAAACTTTTTCGTTCAACCATCAAAAACAATGATAAATATAAAAAGAATAACACCAAACGACCGTGCCGGATATGATTACACATTTATCAATGTAATTTTCGAGACACGAAGGGTCGGGGAGATTTAATGTTCAAAATACAAATGTAGGTACACTACTGTTAACTCAGCCGAGGAGCCATTTCCATTACAATAAACTGTAAGAATAGGAAAGAAAAAGAAGTTTATTTCTAATGTCACGTAGACGCGAGTATCTTCGATGTATTTTTTTTTTTTTTTTTCATCTTTATTATGTTTTTGCCTTGAATTTATTCAGTATACGTAAAATATTTACTTATGAACTCTATACGAGAAAACAGTGTCTAAGAAGAGAGAAAAGAAAATAATTTTCTTTATTTGTACACATTTAAAGTTTGAAAAAGTCGATAATTATTGTTCATGCACTACACACCACGAAACATCGAGAAAAAGAAAACGTCGATAAAAGTCAAAAAGTTTCACACATTATAATATATACTATAGGTCTATTAATAAATGTATTTATATGTGTACACACGTATATATCTAAACATTAACAAATATATAATATAAAACCATCTATATGTATATATCACAGCGTAGAGTATATAATTAATTACACTAATGTAAACAAAAATTGGAATGTAAGGTAATTAAAAAAAGCGAAAAAAAGTTTACCCGCTGTTTATCGTTATTATGTTATTATCGCCTGCCTGTTCGCTTCAAGATTAAAAATTTTTATATTCGTAATCACTCGAAAAAGTGAAAAAGTCACAATAAAATTGAGCGCTCGATCGGGTCAAATGCGTAAAAAAAAAAAAAAAAATCGGTATACTTACTCGACGATTTTCTGAGGTATGTGGTAGTTGATGAGCTGCGGCTGCTGTTGTCCACCAAACATCGCCAGTGGCCTCATCGGTATGCTCTCCTCGCCTCCCATCAGTCTCGGCTCCATACCCAGTTGGCCTATCATCACACCGTCACCCAAACCACTGCGGAGTAGGAAGAGAAAAAAGTAAAAAATAGTCATGAGTAGATAAACAAAATCAACTTTGCAACCTAAATTACAAAAAAAAATATGTATATTGTAAAGTTACCCAGTGACGTTTGGTACGACTTGGTGCGACCTCGCGACGATTTGATTCGGCGTGTCCGGACCTCCCCTCTGCAACGAAGAATATCGCAGGAAATCTATAGAATTGGTCGGCGAATCCTTAAAAAATATCGTTATTTTTTATTTTTTTGTCTTTGTTTTCAGTTTTAAAGGCTCTACGAGAAAAATAGAAAAGAAACGAGAACAACATCGATGACACATTTGAACAAAAATGCATGAACCATTGCTTTACATTGCGTATTCCCATTCCATTATATTACCAGCAAAGCACGATCGCAGTGAGAAATTTCAGATTTTTGCCTCTTGCACCGCAAAAAACTGATGAACCTACGTATAAATACATGTATAATCAAGCCAAATCATAATAATACTCAAGTACAATGGTTGAAATCAGTGTATAAACATAAGTATGTGATGCTGTACAGTGTGTAAGAAAATATCATTAAATGGTATAATTTTTGCTGCAAAAAAAAAAAGTAAACGTTATAAACGTATACATAACAGCTCAAAGCTCAACAATTTGACGAAAAGAGAGACGCTCCAATAGTCATGATGCATATAGCTCGCGCGTCAAGCAAAAAAGCGTGTGTTGAAAATTATAGACGTGGCAGAAAAAAAAAGAAAAAAAAAAAAAAAAAAAAAAAAGCAAACCTTCGACGAGCCACTCGAGGTGAGCCTGAGCGACCTCGCCCTGTCGAGGTAGTGCTGCTGTTGCCTCCTGACGCTTGACCACACGCTGCCAAACAGGGTGTGATTCCTCCTGTGCATGGGCTCCGGGTCATCCTGCAACTCCTCCAAGTTCCCGGAGATAGCCCTCTTGAGCTCGGGACCAGCCTCGTGGAGCGTCCTCAAGCCCGCCTGCAGCGTGACCGCGTTGTGACAATCCCGGTCGCTCTCCCTCATCGCGTTCAGCTCCTTCCGCTTCTTGAAGCGCCTGAAGTAATCCTGTATGAGGAAGGTCGCGTAGAACTTGCCAACCGTGACCTCGTCGTCGACCCCCGGCGGCGGCACCACCTGGTCCAACAGTTTCGGGCTCGTGCGCTTCCAGATCTTCTTGATCACCGCGCGCAGCTCCGCGTTCGCGTCGTCGATGTTGCCCTCGGTTTTTATGTGCAGCGACGTGCGCACCACGGCGAACAGGGTTGCGTTGAACAACACCGTGCCGTCGCTATTCAGCGGCATGTTCATCGACACCAACCTCTGCAAAAACCCAACATCGTTACTATTAAGTATTGGATTCCGTGCAGGCTTGTGTATAAGAGATGGTCACCTTGCAGGCCACCCGGTGTGGACAGAGCTTGCCGAAGCCAAGGGGCGGTGATATCTTCCGGAGCAGGGTCACCACGTCCAAGTGCTTGATCCGGCCTTTGGCGTCGGGGTCGTACTCGGACCACAGTCTTATGAACTCGTCGAGGTGGTGAGGCCCGAGGATGGACCAGTCGCGCGTCAGGTAGTCAAAGTTGTCCATTATCACGGCCACGAAGAGATTGATGATCTGTATGGAGTCATAGGATCAGGTTTTGTTGGCTTACGTCAGTGTGTGTGTGTCAAAAAAAAAGGACTCACCAGAAACGAGCAGAGCACGTAGAAGGAAATGAAATAGGGGAAGGCCAAATCCGAGCCACAGCTCTCCGGCTGGGCCTCCGTTATGTTGGAGCCGGCCGGTGCCGGTGCGCAGGCGACCAATTTACTGTACGAGCACGCCATCATGATTTCCTGCCAAGCCTCACCTGAGGGTCAAACAACAAGCGCACTTATGTTTAAAAAATCAGTAGAAAAACACGGTGTACCGAACATAACCTTAAAACCATAAATTTATTTACCGGCTTTGGAAAAATAGTTTGGTAAAATGGTAATTTCAATTAAACCGTTTATTTTAACAACCCGTAAATACCATTTTAATCGTATGGACCATGTGACGGGTTTGGTTGTGTTGTCGTGTACGTACCAGTTGCCGATCTAAACAGCACAAGGACAGCCTGGGGAAAGTTTTGAAAGTGGTTGTTCCGGTGTATGGGCGTCTCGTTGTCGATGGCCACTTTGCCGAACATCTGCATCCCGATGACGGCGTAGATGAAGAACAGCATGACGATGAGGAGGGCGACGTAGGGCAGCGCTTGGAAGGACTTGATGAAAGTCCAGAGGAGCGTGCGAATGCCCTCGCCTCGGCTCAACAGCTTCACCAGTCTCATCACGCGGAACAGCCGGAAGAAGTTTATGGATATGCCCACCGAGGGACCACCTCCGGTCTGAATTGTTTTGAACATCATTTTTTTAAAAGGATAAATTAGAAGGAGGGGGGTACGTACCGTCACTTCTGAGCAAACTATGTCGATGAAGCTACCGAGGACTATTATGAAGTCGAAGACGTTCCAGGCATCGCCGAAGTAGTTCTGCAAGAAGTCGTTGATTTGTTTTCCACGAAAAAAGTGGTCATTCGATTTGTCAAAATGAGATAAACCTTGAATCTAAAGGCCGCCAGTTTGAAGATGAACTCGAGGGCAAAGACCGCGGTGAAGATCATGTTGAGGAAATCGAGGAGATCGGTGTAGGCCTTGGGCTGCTGGTAGAACTTCATGGCGAGGGTGACGGTGTTTATCATGATGAGGATGAATATCGTGTACTCGAAGGGTTGGGAGGTGACGAACCACCAGACCTTGTACTGTATCCTGTGCTTGGGAATGTACCGGCGAACCGGTTTGGCCTTCAGCGCGAACTCTATGCAGTTTCGCTGCAAACGCCAACGATTGCAGATGGTTAAAACACCGTTTTTTCTCTTTTCCATATCGGTATAATCGAGGGAAAAAGGCTTGCCTGGTTTTTGTCGAGCTCGCAGTTCTTGTACTCCTGCTCGCCCTCGTTTTGGAAAGTGACGATGACGAAACCCACGAATATGTTGACCATGAAGAAGGCTATGATGATTATGTAGATTATGTAGTAAGCTGCGACTATCGGTCGAAAATTGTATATTGGTCCGTAGTCTTCTTTGTTCGAGTCGATGGACACGTAGAGTAAGCTGAAATTTACAAGTACGTTTGTTGTGTTGATCATTGATTTGATTGTGAATGGCACCAAAATCAAAATTGGAAAAAATAAAAATCACCTTGGCCATCCCTCGAAAGTCGAGACAGTGAAAAGCGTGAGCATCGCTTTGGCGACGTCGTCAAAGTGGAACGTGTTCCTGTCCCACTTGCGTTCCTCCGTCACCGGTTTGTTGATGTTACCGTCCTCGTACCTTATAAAAGTTCCCCTGGGAAACGAACAAAAGCCATTATGAAAAAAAAAATATATATCTCATCCTGCAGACTTGGGCACGAGTATTTCATGGATTTTTTTATTTATATAAATAAAAAGTTATTTCCCGAGTATTTTGCATTTTTTTTTTTTTTGAAAACAAAAAAAATTTTCATTCCAAAAACAAAATTTACTGCTAGTATAAAAGCGGATTTTTTTTTTCATTGTAATATGCTGTGTTGCTGGAGAAAATTTTGTACTGAATTTCCAAGTTGTAATTAATTAAAATTATTTAACATAAATAATAAATTAGATTTTAAATAAAAAATTATATTGCAAAAAAAAAAAAAAATTGAAAAAGTGTGTGCCCAAGTCACTCGTCCTGAGTCTAAAAAATTCGCTTCTACTCACTGGCACTCCTCGGCGGTCATTTTCGATCTGTCGTTGCACATGTAAAACTTGCCCTGTTGCACCAGGTCGCGAAAACAAAAATAAAAACGCATTATTCTCTAAAATAACGTGTACCGCACTCAAGTGATGGCAAAAAATTGTGAGCACACATTATTGTGTAAAGATAAGCTGCACAAAAAAAAAACACGATGAGAAAACTCAAACTTGGAGGGTGAAAACATTAAAACAAAAAGCATGTAGTTGTACACGATTATGCACGTGAAAGCCAAGGCACTGAAGGCAATGTAAATAATTAAAAAAGAAGCGCACTTATGCTTGTGGTAAAAGAAATAGCGTGTACTTGGTGTTAAAATGTGTGATCGCAGTAGCGCAAAAGTGTGAACGAAATTCAAATAATAATAATAATAATAATAACAATAATAATACTAGAGAAAAACGTAAAAAAGTAAAAATCAAATATCATCAAAACCGTGCACTTTTTTTTTCCTTCTTCAATAATGCTGCAGTTTTGTTCTCGCTTTACGAATGCGCAACTCAACTGATGCAGTGTGCGTAGCTTTTTTTTCTCTTCTGGCTACTCTTGTCTCCCTTTTTTTTTTTTTTTGAAAATTTTTTTCCATCGACTCATTCTCAAGTATGAAAAATATTTATTAAATCCTCTGACAAGGAGCCATGACAAGTAATTAAAAAAAGGGTCACACTATATATTTTTATAATCCACTACTTTATTCTACGTAGTTCTATATAAATATGAAATATAAAAATTAAATTGACAGCTTGAATCTTCCATGCGTGCAATACTTTATTATTTTTTTTTTTTTCAATTGACTGCAATGATCAGAAAATAATTTATCGATTTAAATGCATACGAAAACGCGCGCGCGCATAAGATAGTTAGATTTTTATTAATTGTTTCTTAGGCATGGCATCGACTCTTTTGTTATTAGGTGTACGATTAACATCCATGCAAACATAAATTCTATGTTGTCGATTTTACTTTATTGAGTTTTTTAACACATGTAAGATTAGATGCTAGTACAATTTTTTAGGTGTATTGCATTCATCAACTACTTTGTTGTATATTATTAGTAACTAATGTATACTCGCTATAGGATTATAAAAAGTTTTCTTTTTCTAAAAATATATGTACTTAAACTAATTAAATTAGATGGATATATTCTCTAGAGTAAACGTGTAATGCACAAATATGCTTCTCGCTAAAGTTGATTTTCAATCTATTAAAGGTGTACACATGCACATCTATATGTATATGGTATTATTAAGTTGTCCATCATTAAATTGGAGTGATTTTCACATGCGACGAAGAACATTTCACATGCGTCTAGGAGAATCATTAATTCTATTGTTTTTTTTTTTGCTGTTTACACGTGTATATGTTACAAAAAAAAACACTATACTTGTGAAATATTTAATACATCATTAGTCAACAAAATTAATAGAAGAAGATAACAAGATACCGAAGAATTATAATCTAAAAGTGTTCACCGAAAAGTATGCAAACATGCGCAAGAGTTGTTGGATCATCGTCCTGAATTCAGATGTTTGGCTTGCTAAGTTTTTCGTTGCATCGTTTTCGAGATTTCGACAAACATCGATCCAAGCAAGTGTTAGTATACATGATTTGAGTGAATGAAACGAGTATCTTTTATTATTTATTTCCATCGTGAAAGTTATCGAGACATCGAGAGCAGTGAGTAAACATTTATATAGTTTGACAACGACTAAACCGAGCAAGCACAGAAGAAGCGCGTATTCATCTTCTTCCCGGAGCAGCACAAATACGTAATATTTTACAATTGTATCGTATTGTTTATTTCGATAGAAAAATTTGATACATCGCTGATCTTTTGAAAAAATTTTCAATCGCGTAGTTTCTTGCAAAATTAAGCGAGTATCGAAACTATACAACGAATTAAATGAAACAGAGATAAAGAGAGATAGAGAAAGAAAGAAAGAATCAAGTTCCAGAAGAAGTGAAGTAAGTAAGTATATTAAATATGTACAAATAGAAAATATATTTATAGAAACGCAATAACAGATAGACAAAAGATTCGTTCATCTAATATGTTAGCAGATTGATGACGCTAATTGTTTACCTTGAAGAGCTGGACGCCAATAACGGCGAACATGAACTGTAGGAGATAGGTGACCAACATAATGTTGCCGATCGTTTTAATGGCGACAATCACGCACTTGACTACGTACTAGTTTTTTTTTTTTTTTTTTTTTTTAAACGAGGCGCATTGGTTTTTGGAATTGTTTTTTTTATTGTTCGATTTTTGGTTTTGTTTGGCGGAACACACAGGCGAAGGTGAAGGCGAGCGAGCACACACAGGAGCAGGTTTGTAAAAAAAAACAAATACAAAGAAATATATTGACATTATTATTCGAGGAGTTAACAACCTTAGGTATGGGGGGGATATCTATTTTTATTAATATGAACGTGCATGTATATTGTACATTTTTTTTTTTTATCTTCTATCGATGAGCCAGTATTCGCCTTAAAAAATACGTTTTGTTTTTGTAATCATATAATTTTGCAGAATCGAAATAAAATAAATATTACTAATTGTAATGATTTGTCATGTATATCAATTTACAAGGGATCTATGAACTAATCTAATTCTTTTCTTCATTTATTATACTAAGTTATTACCAAGACACTTTATGAATTAATAATTTTTAATGTTGTGCACGTATAATGATAATTAATACTCACTACGATTCCACCAATTTCATTGAATTAAAATGATATTTTAAAACGTCATCGTCGCCGAAAAAATTTGATAACAGATTTTTATTTCTAAATATAGATTTTACTTTCTATTTCAAAAGTACGGCTGTAAAAATGTCGTTTTCCTCTTAAGAACTTCATAAAACATTATTTTTGCACCAGTTGGGGTTAAATATACGTTGAAAGTAATTTGGTGATTTACTGATTTGCTATTTAGCTCCGCCATGTGAGCAACCGTCAAATATTAAAAAAAATATAAAAATCCTTTCAGTATAATATAATTGTACTTCTTTTTAGTGTTAGTGTACTTTAAATTTTAACGAATGAAAATCTATAACCATATTTTTTAAATTTAATTAGTATAGTCTAAAATTATTTTTTACACGATTCAATCCTTGACATGAACGATTTTTTGAAAATATAAATGTACATGTAGAACTATGAATGTGATGAATTTATCTATGTGTGTAGGTATCTATATGTAAGTGTAATATAAATGTACAAATAAATGTAAGTTCTAGGAAATGTAACTTTCTAAGACATAAATTATTCAATCGATCTAAGTAAAACACACTTAAATATTTAAAATATATTGCCATGGCCTTTTCATGATGTATACAATTTATGTATGATTATACGGTTGTATGTACAGATAAATTATTGAAGGGAGATAAGATGAAAATATAATATATTAAGGGGTCTTTGAATTTCGTTTCGCACTTTTCTCCCGTTTAATATCACTACTTTTAACTATGTACCTCAAGAAAAGAGAGAAACTTTGGATGGTTAAAAGTTTTCAAAACTTTGTTAGTCAGCACACAACCCCAATACATGCACAAGTCTAAATTTAACTTATAACTCGCACTTTTTTTCAATTTTATTTTACTTTTTTTTTTTTTCCAAATTGTCTATACGTTTTTGTCTTTTCAAAATGCAAGTAAGCAATTGTGTTCTAAATTTTTGTTTACTAATATACATTACTAACTCGCTATGAAATTATACAAAAAAAATATAGTAGTAATGGTGAAATAATAATAATTAAAACATATATGATTGATTTGTGGTGTATTTCTGTGAAAAAAAATTTTTTTTGCATAAAGCCACATAAGCATCTATACATTTGTATAACGATCAATACTTCTGAAATGATCGATTACATAAACTGAGGACAATTAATAGTAAAAATCTATTTTGCATCATAAAAAAATTAAATTTGTTCAGTTGTTAAATTAATAATGATATAGACATCAATTAAATTTGATCTTGTATAACAGACTTCTTTGATCGTTTTGTAGGAAATTAATAAATTTAATAAAAATAGAAATATTGGTAATGTAAATATAAATCATTTTATCCGTAAAAGTGCGTTAAAAAATATGTATTAATTGAAAAAGTGTAACAATGTAAGTTTGTTGGAAGTGTTGTAAAATTTGTATATAAAAAAAAAAAAAAAAAAAAAAACAAATATGAAAAGAGAAACGTAATTTGAGGAGAAAATGAAGGATAACAGAAAATAGAAAAAAATCTGTTTCAATCGTTGAATTTTTGACTATGGGCAAAACAAAAGACAAAGAAAAAAAATGAGGTACAGGTAAATCCAACAGCTACACTGATTGTTGGATCACAGAAAACAATGGTACACGACACCCTCGCTTTTTTATCATTTGCTTTGTATGCATTTTTTTTATTACTCAATTGATAACAAAAGTTTAATAAAAAATTCTTAAAAAATAAAAAAAAAAAAAAAACGTTGACAAAGAAGCAGACTACATTTTTTACGGCTCAGGGCATCGAAGCAAAAAAAAAAAACAAAAAAAAAACAAAAAACAAGTTTTGTTGCTCTGACATAAATGCCTATAGTTATATCACGTAACTAATTAATTATAAATTTCAAGTCAGTGCAAAGAAAAAATTATCTCTAAAAAAGATTTTTAGGAGAAGAAAACGACACGAAATTCTTGGGTAATAAAAATAAAACAAAAATCTCTACTTTTAACATTATTGCTAGAAATTAACAATAAATACACATTGTCAGGATAAGACAAAACAATAGTTACTGTTTGTATTTTTTGACAACGAAAGAAAAAACCCTGGGTTAAAAATTAAAATAAATCACACAATTTCCTTCGTTAGGGAAAAACTGAGGAGCAAAAAATGAAAACAATCACAAAAATTAATCAAGAAAAACCAAGAGAGGAAAGTCGAATGTCCTGTGCTTTCAAAATTGTCACGCGACAGGGGGCCGGGGGGCGTTAAAAGGCTAGCGGGACACAAAAAGGTTGGCAGGGGGGTGGGCGATCCTACCTTGAAGAGTTGCACGCCAACGACGGCAAACACAAACTGCAGTAGTGTGGTGACGAGGACTATGTTTCCGATAGTCTTTATGGCTACGATGACGCATTGAACTACGTGCTAGAGCCGCCATAAACAATTTTATTGGCAAACTTTATTTTTCGAAATTTTTATTTTTCCTACACGTCTCTTTTTTCAATACCACACCTTCCAGAGACACAAATACGTGTACCTTGCAAAAATAATTACGTGTGTATAATTTTTTTTTTTTTTTGTTCTTTAATTTAGGGAAAAAAAAAAAAAAACTAGCAACAACTTTACTCGTATCAACACTGGCAAAATACAGGCCTTGCGTATAAATGTATACGTATTTCAATAATACTGCTATACAAATTACCTTTTATTTTTATCTCAAATCATAGCGATCAACTATTAATCTAAAGGGGGAATAATCAAATTCATTGATACAATTTGTAGGAGAACAAGTGAGAATCAACGTACCTTCAATCCTTTGGCTCGGTTGATGGCACGCAGGGGCCTCAAGACCCTCAGCACTCGAAGGATCTTCACTACCGATATAGCCCCGGAGCTTCAAAACGAACGAAGCCAAGCGTAAAACATTTCTTTGTCGTTGGCACACTATTTTTATTTAACATTATTTCTCACCTCAACTGCGTGGAAACTATGGACACGCAAACGACGAGGAGATCGAGGAGATTAAAGGACGACCTGCAAAACGCCCCGTCGTGCAAAATGAAGCCGTACGAGATGGTCTTCAAGCAGATCTCGATGGTGAAAACCGACGTGAAAAAGTAGTCAAAGTACGCCAAGATCTGTGTTTACATCGTGAAAAAAAAAGCATCGATTTTTTCGTTCGATCACAACAAAAAAGAAAATTTACGACGAAAGTCACCTTGTTTCGCTGCGAGTGAGGGTCCAGCGGATCCTCGGCCGCCAGCATAGCCGAGGAGATCATGATGCACACGAGGATCACGTTACCGAAATGACTGTGATTAGCCACCCAATGGCAAAATATGCGAAACCTTCAATGGGGGGAAAAAAAAACCACATAGGTCAAAGGAATCAACAAAAAAAAAAAAAAAAAAAAAAGATCGGCAGTCAGACCTGTTGTGCTGTTTGAAGATGAAAAAGGAGGTCCCCGGTGGTATGGGCACGATCTTGGTGCCGGTGTTGAACTCGGACATGCGCCTTGGCCTGGCGCTCACTTCGTTCTCGAGCTCGTCGTCCTGCATTTCGGTGTGCTCGTCCTCGTCCTCGGCCTCAAAGTCCTCCTCCTCCTCCTCCTCCTCGGACTCGCCAACGTCGAGCCTGACTTTGCCGTGGGGCCCGTCCTCGCCCTTCTCCGAGCCGGCTGGCTCGTAGTCCTCCATCGTCTCGTTAGGGTCCTGCTCGAGGTCCGTGCCGCCCTCTTCGTCCTCGCCACCGGTCACGTCGCCCCCGTCGTCCTGCTCGCCGCTCAACTCCTGACCCGGCGAGCCGCTCCTCGACTTTTTTCCCGCCTGCATACGAGTGTTTCTTCTTTGTTTCATTTTTATCGTGGGTGAATTTACGATCGAAGCGCGCTTTACGGGGGATCGATGGTTTTTGCGCCCCGCGGTTACGACGCGTCGATTCAAACTTGGGTTTACTGTTGGGCTATTGCATGTTGGAAACTGTGTCGGGGGGTCACCGGTTATTATATGAATACATGCGTGTCCATTCCTTTACATTGTCGGTTCAACCCAAGTGAAAATCGTTTTAGTGAATAAGGATACCGATCGTCAAATAAATTGATAAAGAGTGCAGATTTTAAACCAAGAATAAAATCCGTTATTGGTTATTTGTTTTCTTTTTTTTTTTTTTTTTTTTGTCTCGAATGGCATCTCAGAAAATAAAAAGTAGCAGTAACTACTATGAATCATAACTAATTAAAACTTGAAGCTGATGTATAGAATATATTTTATTTGGTTTTTATTAATATACAATTTTAGAATAAGTGATGAAAATTGTTATTAATTATTTTTAACACTTCATGAAAATTAATTATTTTCGTTATTAAATTACGCAATTTAATCATACTTTTTAACTCAGATTTTACAAAAAAAAAAAAGAAAAATAAATGATAATAATTATGGAATAGCACGTAATAATAGATCAATGATAAATATTGTTTATTTATTTGTTACCCTTTGTTTTAAAAGTAATTTTTAAAAAATTTTGCGATTATTTTTTCTCAGCAATAAACTCTAACTATCATACCGTATAACAATATATCGTTAAAACATACCTCCTCCTCGGCTTCCTTTTCGATGGCAGTGAGGGACTCTGCGTCCGCGAGATTGTCAACGGCGATAGCCAAGAACACGTTCAACAGAATATCTATTCGCCATCGATTCAGGAAAAGTATACAGCTTTTCTCTCTTCCCTCGATAATTTAGGTATACACCCTCGAGTTTTTGGAAGCTTTTTTTTCGAGTAAAACAAAAAAAAAAAAGGATACAATTACCGCAGATGAACAGTATAATGTAGTAGATGCAGGCCAACACGCCGGTGCTCGCCACACCACCGTAAGCCCTGATCCCCGTGTACATCACCACGTTCCAATCCTCACCAGTTAAAATCTGTCAAATCGATACGTCATTTTGTTCAACCATCCAATCACATTACCGATTGACCATACACAAGTAAAAGTAACGATCAATCTATGTGTATACCTGAAATACGGTGAGCAAACTCTGCCAGAAACTGTCAAAGTTGTACCTCGGCTTGTCCTCCTCGGCGCTGAAATTGAACTTTCCCCCGAATACCTGCCAAACAGTAAAAAAAAAAAAAAACAAAAAAAAAATAAACCGTCATCTCACACACACACACACGTGAAAAAAGTATAGTATAGATGCGACATAAAGACACACACGTACCTGCATGCCGAGCAGGGCAAAGATGACGATGAAGAGGAACAAGAGAAGCAAGAGCGAGGCGATCGACTGTATCGAGTTGAGTAAGGAGGCCACGAGATTCGATAAGGATCGCCAGTACCTACACGTGTACAACAAGCGACACTATGTATTAGACACCTCTCCCTACGTTATACACGCTAGAGCTTTTTTTTTTTTCCGTACAACCCTCTCAAAGGAAAATTATTCGTGCCACGCTGGCTATATAATTATCGAACCATTTCCACCAACAATATATACATGTATAAGGCGTCGACAGCTTTGTACACACTAAGCCTCTTCTATTGTATGGATATCAAAACGTATACATGTATGTATATATCTTACTTGGTGACTTTGAAGACTCGGAGTAGCCTGACGCATCGGAGGACGGACACCCCCAGGGGTGGCATGAGGTTCGAGTTGGTGAGTATCGTCTCGGAGATCGAGCCAATCACGACGAAACAGTCGAAACGGTTGAACAACGACACAAAGTAGCCCTGAGTAAGGTTGTTAATCGTTACTTTTTTTCGCCTCCCCCCTTTTTTTTTCTTTATCTTAAACAAAAAAAAAAAAAAAACTCACCTGAAAGCCCAAACTGTACATCTTGAGCATCATCTCCATGGAAAAGAGCACGATGAAGAACATGTTTGTCACTTCTACAATATGCAACGACCCATTAATCCCATAATTAAAAGAATGAAAGTATAAGGGTGGTGGGGTCAAACCTTGAAACTTGTCCAGCCACTCGGGTTGCTGGTAGTGCTCGGTCGCCAAAACCCCGGTATTCAAAAACACTAAGACTATGATGAGCCAGTAAAAAACCTGCGACTTGACGGCTTTCCTGCAAGCTCGTCTCATCCGACGATTCGCCCTTTCGAACAAAAGCATACCACATATATTATTACAATAAGGGTACCGGTGAAGGGGAAAAGAGCAAATTCTCACCTGTCGAACTCCTTTTTCCTCCTCTGCCACGCCGTCACCTGCTGCACGCCCTCCTCGCCCTCCAGTCTGTCGGTGCTCTCCATCTCCCCTTGTTGCTTCGCTAAACCACAAAACGGACCAACATCAAAAATTTACTTTGTTTCGAGTCAATAAATATAACGAGGGATTTTCTGGGCGTCACTTGCCATCTTGTATCTGCGGCTCGTCCGCCTCGGGCTCGATGTCCTCGGCCTGGGTGATCCAGTCCAGGTAGCCCTTCAGATCGTCCTCGATCTGCTGCTTCTCCCGCAGCTTGTGAAAGTCCCCCCTAGCCTTGGCCTTCTCCCTCTCCTTGGAGAACTCTCTGCGACACCGTTGCGCAACTTAGTTTCTTTCTTTCAACACCCGCGACCACAACTTACCCGGACAGGACACCAAGAATGAGGTTCATGACGAAGAACGCGCCGAGGATGACCAGCGATATGAAGTAGACCCACTGCCAGGTGCTGCCCATCGCGTCCTCTATCTGCACATCTCGTTGTCGCATGTCATGTCGTGTATTATTTTGGTATGGAAAAGCCAATTGAAAAAAAAAAAAAGAGGCAACTCACGGAGTACAAAACATCGGTCCATCCCTCGAGGGTGACGCATTGGAAGACGGTCAGCATGGCCAGGCCGAAGTTGTCAAAGTTGGTGATGCCCCAATTGGGCCCGTCCCAGTAGCGCTTGGTGTCGCATATCCAGTCGTCGCCGATGGTCTTGCAATTGAAACCGGCTATGCCGCACGGGTGCGCGTCCTCCATTATCTCACCGGTTATGTTGTTCCAGCAGGTGGAGTGGAGTTTCCCGGAGAACAGCTCGAGACCGATTATCGCGTATATGATGATCACAAAGATTACCAGCAGGGCTATGTGCAACAGGGGCACCATTGCCCGTAGGATCGAGTTCAGGACGACTTGCAGACCTGGAGGAAGAAGATTGGAGATTTTGGTAGACGTGGGTGTCGGTGGGGAGTTGTACGTGGGTGGGTGTATTTTGAATATGTATACTTGGTACTCCGGAGACGAGCCTCAGAGGCCGGAGCACGCGAAAGGCGCGCAGGGCCTTCACGTCGAAGCCTTCCTTCATGAACCATTGTAACACGGTGCTGATCGCCCTGTTGGATCAACCGAGATTGAGATTTTTTTTTTTTTTTTTTTTTCATCCAGATATGGGGGTTGGTGGGTTGAAAGAAATTTCGGGGGGTGGACAAAGGGGTTACCCGATCACGACGATGGTGAAGTCGAGGAGATTCCAGCCGTTCCGCAGATAGGCGCCCTGGTGCATGCAGAAGCCGTAGGCGATGATCTTCATTATGCACTCGGATGTGAAGACGACAAGGAAGAAGTATTCGATTTT
Source organism: Copidosoma floridanum (assembly GCF_036245765.1). Taxonomy (NCBI): domain Eukaryota; kingdom Metazoa; phylum Arthropoda; class Insecta; order Hymenoptera; family Encyrtidae; genus Copidosoma; species Copidosoma floridanum. The sequence continues at coordinate 5,758,403 of NW_028321902.1, read as the reverse complement.
TTCCTGACAGAATCGGGGTGAGATTGGTTTTTTTTTTTTTTTTTTTTTTTTTAACATTTACAAAAAAATGTAACTAGTTTGGAGAAAAAAAACTTACCAGAGCTAAATTCGTAGCGTTGGAGTCAGCGAAGGGGTAAGGCGTGTAGACGGCCAGGGCGACGCAATTGGCCAATATTGTAAACAGGATGAGCCACTCGAAGGGCCTTGACGCGAATTTCAGTTAAGGAAAACTCATCACATGTAAATGTATACATACTTACAATTAACATGATTGATTTTGAAGATACAATTTTTTTTTCGAGAAATATTACTTACGTGGGTACCATTTGTGCTAGACATTTCATTTTTATTACTACTCAACAAACTACTCTGTATTTACTTTTATCGTATTTTTCCTATCCCTAGACAACACTTTGGTAATTTTTACGAGTACCCTTTATCACCTGTGTGTGAAGGATAATGATGATTAATCTCAGCTAATAACCTTCTTCGCCCCATCTCCGCCCATCTCCCAGTATCCAACCAACCCACGACCCCTCACCCAACACAAACCCACGCCTTTTAATATATTAACAAATAAACATGTTGCATTATTTTGATCGGAAAAGTATATTTGACCATTGAATAGCGAGTGAAGCGATGAACAACCAAAAATAAATGGCCCTAAAAGAGAAGAAAAGGATACTTCCACTCGACGATGTCGATGCAGAGTTTGCGCAGGGGGTTCTTGAGCCCGAGGCACCATAGTGCCCTGACGGGTCTGTCCGGCTGTGTCTTCCCGGGTCTCCTGACCGGCTTTTTGGCAGCCCCGGCCGCCGGTGCCCCAGGCTTGCCCCCAGGAAGCGCGGTAGCCGTTGTACTGGGCGGTCCGCCACCACCACCGGCAGTGGCAGCGCCATTCTGGTGGGGTCCCGCGGGCGGGCTGAGGGTGTTGTTGGCGTCCACCTGACCGCGGGCCTCCCCGAGCCCCTTGCCATCGCCGGCGCTCATCGGCCGGCCTGCTACGGCTCTAAGCTACCGCCTCCAGCCTCCCTCCTCCCCCTCCTCTTCTTCTTCACCTTCCTGCGCCTCCGGCACCAACTGGTACTGCCCCCGCCACCGCCGCCGGCCCCCCTTTCCGCCGCCTCCGCCTCGGCCTCCGTCGCAGCAGGCTCAAGCTGCCCGGGTGATTTACGGCGACGGCGATGGTGGCGATGAGGCCAAGGACTTGCTGCCACGACCCCGTACTACGCTCGCCTCTACCACCTGGACCACTGCTGTCACCAATTTTTTCGGCCAGTGTCGCCGCCGTCGTCGTTTTTGCGAACTACCTGGGCCGGTGCAGTGGCGGCGGGACGGCTGCCGCTGCCACGGGTCGCGTACCTGCTGGCCGTCCACATGCTACGGGCGCTGGGGACGTGGGACCGCGGCATTACCTGATGCCGTGCCGAATCCGCGACTCGTCAACCTGGCGCTGCAATCGGACAACCAATTCAGCTTTATTCATATTGTTTGTACATTTTTTTTTTTTTTTTTTTTTTTTTTTTTTTTTTTTAATTGATAATAATAACCCCGGTCCATTGAGATGCTTTTGTTATTGTTGTTCCGAAATACATGTCACAAGAGAAAACATATGGAATTGTGGTGTTTAATAATAATTATTATAGCTACAACGGTTAATGATTTTAACAGATGAAGAATTCGCTCTTTATATCATGTTACTTTAGAAATGAATGGTTATTATTGGAAGTATCTTATATGGAATCATGATCTTTAAAAATTATAATTACATTAACAACAGTTAATGGTTTTTAGAAAAAAAAAAAAAAAAACTAATACGTCAAGAATTCGCTCTTTATCGACTGGTCCCTAAAACATTTCCATTAGTTCTCCAAGTTATCTACTATCGTTAAGAACAAATAGCGCATATGTATTATTTTATAAACCAACATCTCCCATGAGCCCAAGACAACTTAAATCTCACGTAAAAATAAATGGACGACATCATTGACTCGATGAAAATAAGAAAAGACACGCAGTAAAAACAAATGTTCTCCCATTCAAGCGCAACATAATAGAAAAGAGGGTAGGACGAGTTTGATAAACGACCCGCAGGGTAGCCTTTCTAATTAGCCAAATCAACCGGAATTAAGGATCTCATAAACGTGACGAGACGCTTTGGCCATTACGCAACCGAGGACACGATTTACACCGATAAAAGAGCTCTTGGCGTAAGCTAAAAACAAATGCGAGTTGATGAACAAAACAACGTATACATTACACTTGTCGAGCAAGTGGAGGATGTTGTGTTTTCGTGTCGTATGTATACGCTTGTATACTGTGATGAAAAAAAAAAAAGAATCCTTCACGCGACCCGGTGCGACACGAATCGATTGATTCCGTGAAAAGAGAATTGACGACGGAAACATATACATTATGTATTCGGTGTACACGTGAATAAATACATTCCGAGGGAGGCTAACTCAAGAGGGTGGAGAATGAGGGCGAAGGTGTCCCCCCCCTTCTGTGTGTATGACGTATATTCCTTTTTCCTTAGCTCTCGAGGGTATAAGAATAAGTACTCGAGCGCCGTGAGATGAGGAGAAACGATTTGTCTCGCGAGTGGCACTCGACGACGCCGGGGTGTGGGTGCGACGATAATACAGAGCCAACGCTCGCTTATTTTCCTTTCTTCGTACACATGTACACGGCGAAATTGAATAATTGCCGTCGAGTGCTCGATTGGGCGATGGCGAGGGAGAAAGAGGGAACTGAAAATCCGCCGACAGGCAAAAATATTAAAAGCGCGCCCGAATCAGCGAGAGTCAATAGGCTTTTGTTTGCCCGAGATGTGGCTTTGCGGGAGAGATATGACTGTGACAGGCGAGTTTCGGGTGTATTGGACATGAAAAGGAAACGGAACTTTCCTCGCTTTTCTTTAGTCGCGACAAAATAAAAATTAATAAATCGGTGGTACTATCGTGGATTTCTCATCTTAAATTTTGGTTAATAATTAATTTGAAAAGTTAACTTTGTACGCGGCTAATACATACTGTGTAGCTTGTAATTTGATTGTTGTAATGACCATCAAAAAACGTCTTAGTTTGAGTTACTTGTCATGACGAGTTTAATTGCAGCTTGAACGTTTGCCAGGTTTGAAGTGTCATATGATATATCGTGTAAAAATTCGCAATTGGTGTATTTTATGCGTATGTCCCACTTCTGGTGGAAGAAGAAATACTGCATACCAAACGCAATTATTTATGAGATATAACTTCGAAGCGTGGTAATCGAAATTTCGATTAAACAAACATTGGTCATTTTTTTTTAGTAGTCACTTACATTTAACATTAGGCACTTTTATTTTTGTCCAAATACACCTTGACCCTTAGTTGTAGTCCCACTTTTTTTTTCCTTTCATAAAAATCGCGAAAAAACTGTCGTCACCTTCTATGTACGTGATCCGATTTTTGGATGATATACTTGTAAAGTGTGAATATTTGCAATTTAAAAGAAAATATTCAGTCCTGCAGAACAAATGGCTTTTTTCTTCACTTTTTTCCTTTTTACGCGTGAAAAATATAAAATAAAAATAAATAACGCAACGATATCCCAACAGCCTCACATTTTCGAGGATACCAAACTTTAATGGTTCACCTTTTCCACGTGAAAACAGCACCTTGTACGCGATAAAACAAAAGCCAAATGAGAGAGGGTCTCGCCAGAACGCAATTTGTCTAACAAATGTAGCCCAGGCAATCCAAAAATCGAGCGCGTATCGAGTATAGGAGAAACTCAAATAAATGCCTCGAATGAAAAAAAAAAAAATAATGGTACAACCTGTAATACAAAAAATTGATATTCTTTGTGTTGTTTTTTAATAATGGCGTCATGTCCAAACACCATGTGTCACAGACGTAAGCATTTATCGACCTTAACCATACAAAAACGACACTGTACCAACTAAACTAACCAGTGCCATATATGTAACTGCCGCTTTTTGGCAAGTGTACTTACAACTCTTACATTATTATTCTAAAATTTTATTAATGCATCTATATTTATGAAAAAAAAAAAAAAAAATAATACATGTATTTTAGACTCCTAATGATAACCTAACATATACCGTGTAACTACAAATGAATAATGATCATAGTTGTTACAAATAAATTATGCATCAACGATAAACTGCACGCCCTGAAAGATATTACGTTGTATTTAAAATTAATTGTAACTATACCTTGCATATACTGTATTTACAATTAAGATAAAGAACGCGTTTCTTATACGTACACGCGTACGATGTATTATAAGCTTGCCTTTTTTTATCAAACTTGCGTGTAAGTACAACCCTATGTAAGTATTATTACCTCATGATTTTTCTCTCAGAATAAGTGATCCCAACATGCGTCACAAAGCCGTAAAATTGACACTCCAAAATATATGATGTGTATTCGGTGGACGTAAAATTTCCGCATAAATTGAAGAAAAAATAAAAATACACCCCCGAGTCCCCCTTCCCCCCCAGGGGTACTATACGACAGAGATACGAAGACGCGCTCCCTCTGATTACTCTAATGGAAAAGAGGAGTCGCCGGAGAAGGAGGAAAAGCCAAGCGCCCGATCAATCGAGACTTTTATTTGCGTCGTTTCCCCCAAGCCTCGTCTCATTTACTTGTACACGCGTATACACAGCACTTTTTATCTCGATCGGTATACGTTTTTTTTT